>NW_006399773.1:182132-196103 GCF_000299155.1 Elephantulus edwardii
AATACAGGCAACATTATTATTTAAAAAAAAAAAAGCCTGTCACTACAAATACTGCCTAAGAACATTACTGTAAAAATAGGTAACTAGTAAAATGTGTATGCAGGTCCAAGGGCGGAAGAGGTAGGAGCAGAGGGGTGAGGCTGGGAGGGGGAAATCTCAGGGTCAGATGATTTGGTGGGTGGTGGAAGGGGGTAAAGAAAATGGGAAAGATCCAGTGAGGATCTAAAAAAGACGGGTTAATATTGGGCATAGTTCAGTGGTGGTTAATTTTACAAAACACAATGAATGGAAATGATTGTAAGAAACACAATGTGAATGAAGGATAGTATGAAACACAATGTATATTCATTTTGTAGGCACCAATATAAAATAAAAATTTTTAAAAGTAGAAAGTGAAGAAATAAGAAACCTGTAACTGATTTAGGGGGAACATCTCATATTTAATATAAAGAAAAATCTTCCGTATTAAGAACTAACTTAAAAATAAGAGCAATTTAAAAAACTAAGAATTCAGTACAAGTCTTTCCATTCATTTGTAATTTATTACAAGTTTGCATTATTAGCTGTGCATAATCTTACTTTGGGGACAAAAGAAGCTTTTAAAAATCCTTACTTTTTAAAAAGCATTTGCTTTAGCAATTCTGATGCAGCAACAATATCATAGTCTGAAGAGCACAGGCACTATTTAATAGCTGGCCAAGTTAGAAACTTCTAGTTTGAGAAAACTGTAAAATGGGGATGGGAACTCAGGCGGTGCAGTATGTAAGGAGTTGCAGTGCTACCCTAAAGGTGCTGTCTCTTCAGTGGTTCGAATCCACTAGCTGCTCTGAGGTAGAAGGATGAGCTGTCTCTCTCACACAATTTACCTCAAAAACATGCAGGCGAGTAAGCTGGGTCGGTTCCCACTCAGCTATCCATCTTATAGCCCTGAAATGATCAGACTAGGAAGTATACTACATAACGCCTTCCACATAACATTTATTTGAAAGATGTTGCTGTATGCTGTAGAGGTGGAACCTACTGATAGCTAACCCTCCTGCAGGTTTTCAGATGCTGTCATTCACATGGGAGGAGAATGCCCAACTTTCTCCCAAAGAACAGCTGGTAGACTCAAAACGGCTGCCTTCTGAGTTGGCAACATAACTTCTTACCATTCGGCCACCAGAGTTCTCTATTTGGAAAAATAATAAGAGGGCAGACATACCTTTAAGAACACGGAGAAGTAACAAGATGAGAATATTCAGAAGCTGATAAGCACCATAATTTCTCTGTACTTAACCATAAAAGACCCTTAAGAGTCACTTTAATAGCCTCCCTCAATGACATTGTTTCAGAAAGAATACTTGCCCAATTTCCCCTGCAATTCCAGTCATGCCAGGCCCACAATCTTTTGGTTTGAGCTGCCCTACCTGTAAATTTCTAATGGATCTGACACAAGACCCTTGCACTTTCATAGGTTAGAAAAAGGGAAAAAATATGGAAAACAACTCAACTTGTTTATTGTAAAGAATCTTAGCTTGTAATTACAAGGTCTTTTAAGAGCATTCCTTTAATTGGTCAACTGATAAGACCCACACTATAGATGACAATTATATTTAAAAGTTACAACCTAAATATGGCATGTGTCTCAAACTTTAGTAATAACATTGACTCTAACCAATGACTACTGGCTGAGGAATGAACTGGGAACTTCTCCAGGGCTACCAAATATGAAAAAGAAGTTAATACTATAAATGTTACACTCACTATAATAAATGTCCTTTAAATGTACACTCACATGTGAGGAACTGTGTGTGCACACTCACATACATACACACACACAAGCTTTAAAGTTTAAAATAAAAATGAGAAATTGATTCTACCTGGACTTCTACAGACATTCCACAATAAAGTGAATTACACTGGAAAAAAAAAAATCAAGGTTCAAATTTAAAATAAGAAAATATAATCACAGATGCATGCAAAAGACACAAACTTTCCTACATAAGATCCAGGGCAAAGAAGTCAAAATGAAACCTAGGCTCAATATCAATATACACAAAAAGCCACCATAGATTTCATGGAAAACCTGGATAAGGCCAACTGTATTTTGCTCACCTAATAAATCAAGATGCCTATGGGAGGTTGGGAGGGTGGAGGGATGGCTCAGGAGAGGAAGATCCTGAATGAGATGGATTGATTCAGTGACTGGGGTATAGGGGTAGTTGTCTCAGAGACACAGGGTTGGCACAGTAGGTTTGGCACAGGATAGAACATGGTTTAGGGCTGTTGCACAAAGAATCACTATGAATTATAAGCGACTCGACGGCACATAACAACAAAATTGGGGGGAAAAATTTTATTTTTTTTTTTGTGAGAAAATTTTGTATTTAGAATTAGCCAGCTGGACTCAGTTTAGATGATCCCAATTTTGTTGGCAACATCCAAAGCCTCACAGTCAGGAGCAAGCTGAACATAGGCCTTCTTCTCTCCATCAAAGTGTTGACCTTGGCCACATCAATGTCATAGAGCTTCTTTACAGCTTGTTTCACTTGCTGCTCGTTTGCCTTAATATCCACAATGAACTCAAGCGTGTTATCTTCTATCTTCTTCATGGCTGATTCAGTGGTCAGGGGAAACTTGAAGATAGCATTGTGGCGAAGCTTGCTTCTCCTGGGGCACTCTTCCAGGGGCACTTGGGCTGTCTTTGGAGTCTCAGTGGGTCTTAGGCCGCTGGAAGGTGGGTGAGGTGTGGATCTCTTTTTTTGGCTGTGGATGCCCTTCAGGATGCCTTCTTGGCCTTTAATGCCTTGCTCTGGTTTCAGTTTTGGGAGAAGCAGGGACTTTCTTCGTTTTCAGTGCCTTCTTCATAAAAAGGCTAAAATATACTCTTCAAAGAGTTTTTTACCTACTTATTTAACACTTGCATATTCTTAATTAAGCTTAAAATTTCCTTTTTCTTAAAAAAAACCACCCTTTTATTAATATATCTTATATCTCCATGTTATATTCTATCACACTCACTCACCTTTGTTAAGCTGGCCAAACTAATTCCCCAAATGCTTTCTTTTACAATTTGAGAACACTTTCAAGTAATATTTCTACTTAATACACTTTTTAAATTTTTTTTTCCTACTTAATACACTTTTTAAAAAATAACCTGGAAAGGTGCTTAAAACCAAAAAACTGAAAAGGCTCGCCATATTAAAAAAGCCACAACTCTCTTTTGACTGCTAGAGACATTTTTAGACAGATGAGTCACACTTAGTATTACGTGGAGAGTAAACCAATGAGTGCAGTCTAAGAAACTTCATTTAAAAGAAATTAATAACATCTCTATTTTGAACATTCTAAAAGAGCCAAACCCACTGCCATTGGGTCAGTTACCCCTCACAGCTACTTGGCACTGGGTTTCAGAGGCTGTAATTCTCAATGGTAGGCGACTGCCCATTTTGACTTTGCAGAGCTCCTGTACCAACGTTTTTGGTAAGTAGCCTGTCATATAACCTATACTACTGTGGCTCTAATCTAAGAAAGGATCAACTTAAGAAAGGAAATGATATGTAAATAGATGGATGGCCACTAGTAAATATGATGGATGGCAACTATAATCTTTGCCCTCTCAAAAACTATTTTTATTTATTATTTTTAATTTATTTATGGACTGGTAGGAGAACAAACAAGTTCATCCTGGAGAGGGTGAAAACAGGCTGCTGCTTGGAGGCAAGGATTTTGAAGCTTCATCTAGCATACTCTGGGCATGTTGCAAGGAGCACTTAAAGAGGGACATATGTTTAGAAGGGTGGAGGGACAGTGTAGGAAGACCCTGAATGAGATGGACTGACTCAGTGACTGGGGTTATCGGGATAGGGGTGTCAGAGACAATAAGGCTGGCTCAGGACAGAGCAGAATTCAGAGCTGCTGTACATAGGGTCACTGTGAGTCACAAGCGACTCAAACAGCAACAACAGTAATATTTCCTTTTAGTGATATTAGATAAATAGGAGGTGACACAGTCAGTGCTTGAAAACAAAGGAACAGGGAGAGAACCATTGCCCCACAATGACCAAACATCATGTGAATGCCCCCCTTTAGACCTAGCTCTCCCAACCAATGGCACACATACACTAAAGTATAGTCCAAAACATGGCTGGGTAAAAATACAGGTAGCTAGGTAAGGATTCCAAAGCATATCTCATGGGAACTTGGGGGGGGGGGGGGGGAACTTTGTTACGGTGGACTACACCACCTAAGCTTTATACATACATATGATTTTTCTTGAATTATGTGTGTATATCTATGTATTGGTTACTCAAAGGTCAGAAAAACCTTTTTTTAAAAAATTTATTTTAAACTGGTTTACTTACAAAGCTTGTATACAGTGTTTTTCACTCCAGATCCTTCCCATTTCCTTAACCCACCCCTCCCTCTACCCATCAAACTGTGTGACCCTATAATTTACCTCTCTACCCCCACCCATTTTCACCCCTCTGCTCACGCCTCCCCACCTTGGATCCTCATACACGTTCTACAATAAGGGTCTTATACAGTATTTGTCCTTATGGGACTGAGTTCACTTGGCATAAACCTTTTTAAGTCAACAACATGAACCAAAAATAGATGCTTATTGTTGTCAGGCTGTGGAATCAGCTCCAACACAAAGTGACCCTGTCTATCTACCAGAATAAAACCACGCCTATCCCTGTGTCATCCTTATCTCTGCTGTGCTTAGCCCCACTGTTATAGTCACTGCGTCAATCCACCTAACTGAGAATCTTCTTTTTCACTGACCTTCAACTTCAAGCATGGCCTATCCTAGTAACATGCCTAAAGTATGTGAGACCATGTTTCACCATCCTGACTTCTAAAGGAGCATTGTGGCTACATTTCTTCCAAGACAGGTATGTTTGTTCTCTTGGCAGTC
Organism: Elephantulus edwardii; assembly: GCF_000299155.1. Classification (NCBI taxonomy): domain Eukaryota; kingdom Metazoa; phylum Chordata; class Mammalia; order Macroscelidea; family Macroscelididae; genus Elephantulus; species Elephantulus edwardii. Next base: position 187,036 of record NW_006399773.1, read on the forward strand.
CATGGAACAGCCAACATTCTTCATCAACACAATTCTAATTGAGAAGCTGTATGTCTCTGACCTTTCAAATGCGTACGTAGGTCTGTAAGAAAAAGATGGGCTGTACCTTCCTATGAAGATACTTGTTGATGTTGGGTGCCATTAAGTCGACAACAATTCACTGACTTTATGAACAACAGAGCTGAACCTTATCCTACCTGTCCTATGCCATCAACACTCTCTCTGCCCCTGCTAACATTAAGGGTCTTTCTCTCTTTCACTGATTCTCTACCTATGCGCTCTCCTGTCCTGTGCCAGTCTCATCATTTGATACCCTTGCCCCACTGCTTCAGTCACCATGTCAATCCATTTCATTTCTTTGCCTGATCCTCCACCTTTCCAAGCATGATGCCCCTCTGAGAAATTACTTCTCCTAGCAACATGCTCACAATATGTGAGATAAAGCTTTGCCACCTTTGCTTGCCTCCAAGGAGCTCTCTGGCTGCCTTTTTCCCAAGACACTTCTGTTTGGTGTTTTGCCAGTCCATGAGATATTCCGTACTTAGATAGTAATACATATGCACCTGTCAATTGCTTTCATTCTGAGCATGCAGAAACCTAATCATAGCAATTTCAAAAACTGTAATTACTATCCCTATTTCTTCCCTTTCTTCCACGTATTAACCTCCTTTGTTTTTACACTTTGCTGCTTTTTGAACTCAAAAGAAATGGCAAAAGTAATTCTTGATTTTATCAGCATTCATTTACAAGTGGACAAACAGAAAAGATGAACAGGTATAAGCAGGTAAAAGGGACTTCACCCAAGGCCATACACAAATGGAGCAGATGTTAGTTCTATATACATATTTCCAACTGTTGTTGTTATGTGCCATCGAGTCGCTTGTGACTCACAGCAACCCTATGTACAAGAGCTCTATACATGCTTCTATCCTGTGCAAACCTAGCCATCTCAAACACACTTATTCCCACCTCTCCAGTCACAGAATCGATCCATCTCATCAAAGTTCTTCCTCTCCTGCGCCGCCGCTCCACTCTGCCAAACATGATGTCCCTCTCCAAGGACCAGTCCCTCCTTGCAACATGTCAGATGAAGCTTCAGAATCCTTGACTCCAATGAGCATTCCGGCTTCACCTTGTCCAGAACAAACTTGTTTGTTCTCCTAGCAGTTCATGGTATATTCAACACTCTTCTCCAACACCAAAGCTCAAAGGCATCAATTCTCTTTCTATCAACCCTATTCACTGTCCAACTCTCTGATGCATAGCACATAATTGCGAAGACTATAGCCTGGATCAGGTGCACCTTAGTCTCCAGTCGGACATCGTTGCTCTTCAGTACTCTTGAGAGGTCCCTCAAAGCCGACTTTCCCAATGAAATTCGTCTCTTGATTTCCTGGCTGCAGTTACCAAGGGTGTTGACTGTGGAGCCAAGTAAATTAAAACTGTTAACTATCTCAATCTCTTCAACATCCATTCTGATGCTGCCAATTGGCCCAGTGGTGAGAATCTTTGTTTTCTTGATGTTGAGCTTCAGTCCATATAGGAAGCTGTAGTCCTTGATCTTCAGCAGCAAGCGCTTCAGGTCCTCCTCAGTTTCAGCGAGCAGGGTTGTGTCATCTGCATAACGCAGGTTGTTGATGATTCTTCCACCAATCCTGATGCCACATTACTCTTCGTATAGCCCAGCGTCTCAGATGATCTGTTTTGCATACAGACTGAAAAGTTATGGAGACAAAATATATCCCTGATGGACCCCCTTCTTGATTCTGAACCACGTAGTTGTCCCTTGCTCTGTTCTGACAACTGCCTCTTGGTCTAAGTATAAGTTTTGCATTAGCACAATCAAATGTTCTGGGATTCCCATTCTTCTCAGAGTCAGCCACAGCTTGTTGTGATCCACACAGTCAAAAGCCTTTGCATAGCCAATGAAGCACAGATAGACATTCTTCTGGTATTCTTTGCTTTCTGCTAAGATCCATCTAACATTAGCTATAATATCCCTAGTACCACGACCTCTTCTAAATCCAGCCTGCACATCTGGAAGTTCTCTGCTGACATACTGTTGCTAATATATTAATGTACATAGTAGAACAAGCATGGGACAAGATTACAAAAAACTCCTTTGGCACAACCAAACAAAAAACTCAGAATCAGCAATTGCTATTGTCTTAAAACATTCAACTCTAGTTAGTAAAAGCAGTAGCCATCAAATTGATTTTGATTCGTGGCAGTCCTGTGTGTGTCACAAAACAAAAGTGCTTCAAAGGGTTTTGAATATCTGATTTTTCTAAAACCGATTGCCAGGTCTTTCTTCCAAGCTGTACTCAGAGCATCAACTTTTGGTTAGCTGCCAAGTGTATTAACTTTGACTGCTCCAATAATTAAGCGTAATAATTGTTTGAAGTAGTTGGAATCAGGAAGGTAGGTCTTTTTGGTTGGATTAACAATCAATAGTGAACTGATGGGTCTTTTCATTTAATTGACAGTTAAGTGTGGGCTGTTTGGTCTTTGTGTGTGTATGTATGTGTGTGTCTGGTCTTTTTTATTTAACTAACAATTAGTAGTGACCTGGGAGCTTCTTCTTTAACCTAATTAGGACCTGATAGGTGGGCATGTGTGATTAAAAGTTCGTTGGGGCCTGAGAGCCTCTTGTTTGAAGCAGTTGGAATCTAGAAGATAGTTCCTTTTGGTTTGATTAGCAGTCAGGTGTGGACTGTTTGGTCTTTTTTTTATATAAATTAATAATCCGCTGTAGGCTGGGAGCTTCCTGAGTAAATAAATTCAGATGCAGTGGATGGGTCTTTGTGATTAAAAGTTGGTTGGGTCTTAGGCTTGTAACCTTTGGCCTGGTGTGAAGAATGAATTGCTATTAGAGGTACAAACTAAACTGTCAGGTTGTTGTATTTGGGGATTACATTGTTTTAACTGGTACAACACTTGTCCGTCCATTTGCTGTACTGAGATATCGTGGGTTGCTGCAATAACAAAAATTATACCATGAGTCTGTCAAATGCCACAAAGGTTACCCATGGTGGACAGGTTTTAGTAGAATTCCCAAAATAAGAAGCAAAATAGAGTAAGAAGCAGGATTGGCTATCCACTTCTTAAATAATAAGCCTATGAAAATCCTATGAACAGTAGTTGTACTGTTCAAGGACTCCTTATTCAGTGAAGGAAGGTGTAAATACCTTAAGATACTGTAATTATCATCTCAGTTGATGGAAAGTTTTATATATAGCTCTGGTGCCTACTGGTAAGAAGCTGTACTGCAATTTCAAAGTCACACAGTTCAAAACCACCAGATACTCCATGGGAGAAGATTTGATAGTCTCCTCCTATGTGATTTACTGCCGCCAAATATCTGTTGGAGGGTCAGCTATGTGTTGGTATCTATATGTTTGATTTCCTATCTTAGAAAGTCCTCTACTACAGCACTTCAAAACAAAATCATGAAATCACTTTCAATACTACCAAGCAGAAGTTAACTCATAGCTGTTCCTCCATTGGGTTTTTAAGGTTGTAAAATGCTTAGGAAGTAAAGCCCGTCTTTCTCCTGTGGAGCCATGGGTGATTCGACTCTTCAGTGAGGTGCAGTCTTTGGGTTAGCATTGCAACTCCCTAGAGTCTACCCACCTTTAAAATCACTCTCACTCACTCATTGTCGGTAAATCAAAACAGACTCAGCTGACCCTCCAGTGGGTTTTGGAAAAGCTGTAAATTGCCCACCCTCCTTCAGTGGAGCTGCTGGTGGATTCATACCACCAGAGAGGTACTGTCTTCAGGATGGCAGTGTGCATGTCCCCACAAACTCTGTCACCAGAGCTCTCTCTTAAAACCTCTATGTCCTATTCTGAAGGTGCACGGTTCGAATCCACCAGATGCTCTGCCAGAGAAGGAGGGACAAACTCTACTATGCCAGTCAGGTCCAATTTGATGGTATGCCAAATTAAAAATAAATAATAAGTTAAAAAAAACAACTGAACCAACCTCTATATCCTTACTGTTAAGTTCTTGAGTCACCTAGGACTCAGAGTGACCCTGTGACAGACCAAAATCTTGCCCTATCCTGTGCCATCCTCCTGATCTCCTATACTCGAGTCCACTGTTACATTCACCGTGCCGATAAAATCACTCTGAAAAACTGAGGAGGAACTGAAACGTTATCAATTTATTATTTCTTTTTCAGGTAGTTTCTCATCCAAGTTAGGATAGAAATCATCCACTTAAACATGATGCTAGTCTTTACAGATCTACCTACAAAAACAATAGGTTAAACATGTATTAGAAATGTATGTTTGGTAGTTTGGAGGGACCAGGAGCAAAAATTGGACACTTCATCCAGACTACAGAACCCTCACCTAGGCCCTACCACTTAACAGTAGCTAACTTTTGTCTCAGTTCCTCCATCTATAACAGACGGAAAAATATTAAGTAAAATTTACTGTGTTGAGTACTTCTGCAGTATTTAAAAAGCAAATCTGGTAATACCCTTTTATTACCCTATTTAGAATAAAGTACAAATTGGTATTGTTGGATTGGTATTATTGATAATTTAACTTCCTCATTCTTCTTCACATCCCATTGCTGCTATACCTTTGCAGTCTTCAGTGAAGTATGAAAGCAGAACTGTTCCTTAGAAGTTGATGAGCTTAAGAAAGGTACTATGGCTGTCCAAGCTTTTGAGATCATCAAATTCTGCCAAACAATCATATCAAAGCACACAGATTCAACTATTGCCATGGGGTCAGAATCAACTCATGGCTGACCCTCCATCAGGTTTTCAAGAGGCTGTAAGTCACAGAGGAGGAGAGTGCCCACCTTTTTTACCCATGGAAGTGCTGGCGGATTTCAACTGCCAAAGCGGTGCCATCGTTAGATTAGCAGCACAGCTTGCTGCAGACTACGCCACCAGAGCTTGCTAAAACGCGGCGGATTCAAACTACCAGAGGCGCGGCCTCTGGATTAACAGTGCCGCTCTCTATACCAGGAGAGCTCCCACTTAAACATCCAATACACAAAATACAGCACAGGTCAGCAAACCTCAACCAATCTTCTCCAAAAAAGCACTAGCTTTTTATGCCTCTCTCTAGAGATTTCTCAGTGAATCTACAAATCTCTACTTACAGTAAGGCTTCTGCCTCCTCCATTCCCATGAAAATGTTCTAAGGAGGATGTGTGTACCAGTGATGTCAACTCGACTTGCTATTATCCTGTAATTCCTGACTTCTTTTTTCCCTAACCACTCCTTGAACACCTCCTTGTCCCAGAGCTCTTAGGTTGGTCCACTATTCTCCCTTGAGAGAATTCACAAGGCCCTAACTACCAGTCAAATACAAAAGGCTCTAGTTATCTCCCCGGAGCTTTAGACAATCACATTCAAAAGCACCCATGACCTTCCAAATATACAACTCAACAAACTCGCATTGAATTCAACCTGCTAAAAACTTAACACACCACCATAGGTGGTTCTCCATCACCTAGAAAACTCAAGCCTCTTTTGACCTGGCTTTCCACAAATACTTCAGTCTCACCTTCCACCATCCAATCTTGATCTTTCTGAATTCCTACTAAACTAAAATCACCACTGGCTATTTACTGAATGTCCATTAAATGCCCACTACAAAACAGCCTTGGAAACAGGAGTTGCATCCACTTCCTCCAAAAACAGCTTACCTCCGGAAACTATGAACTAGGAGAAAAGATGAAAGTTTGATGTTCATGACTTTTGTTCATAGGGTCCCTATGGGTTGTCTACAACTCTACGACACTTAACACATTGCCACGCACTTAAATTGACCACCGTGGTTAGAAACACATTTTGCCATCATTTGCGGCAACAACAACAAGAAGCAGCATTTTACATGTTGCTGCTGTTGTTGTTTATCACAGAGTTGGAACCAACCCACAGCTGACCCTCTGGAGGGTTTTCAGAGGCAGTTAATCTCACAGGAAGAGATTGCCACCTTTCTCCCTCGTAGCAGCTGGTGGCCTCGAACCGCATGCCTTTAGTATTGCAGTGCAGCTTCTCTTCATAAGAATCTCATGTATGGTAGATAATATCATCTCCATATTTTTTTTCTCAAGACTTAGACTTTTCTTTTTTTCTTGCCACATAGGAATGGCTAGGACTGCCGATGTGTTACTGAACAGAAGCGGTGAGGAGAAGATATCCTTACTTTGTTTCCATTCGTGTGGAAAAGCTGTCAATATTCTGGTGTTAAGCATATTGCTACCATAGACCTTGGTGGATGTCCTTTATCAGGTTAAAAAAATATTCTATTTCTAGCTTATGGAAAGTTTTTGTCAAGAGTAAGGTTGAATTTTGTCAAATGCTTTCTCTGGTGTTAAAAAGTTGTTATTTTTATGTATTATCAGGTCAGAACTCACTCATAGTTGATGCTCCACTGGGTGTTCAGAAACAGTAAATCACTAGGAAAGAGATTTTCCATCTTTAGTCCACAGAGCAGCTAGTAGATTCAAACCATGTGCCTTCAGGTCAGTAGGGCAGCTCGTTACCACTAGGCCATCAGAGAGGATTATGGTTTTTATTTCCTTTAGTTCACTCGTGCCGACCCCGGCCCCCAGTGTCGCGGGTCAGCAGACCAGGCACAGGCGAGTCCAAGATGGCGACTCTATCATCTCCATTTTACAATACAAAAAATGTCTTGCTTCAGCAAGAAAGCAACTGGAGATAGTAGGCAAACTTAGAGTCTGTGCTCCTATGAAATTTCTCATAAATGCCTAGTATATACCAGGATTCACCTAGGGATTTGACAATGAACTTGACAAATAAGGACTATGTATCCTCAAAGGCCTTTTTCTATTCTAGAAAACATAAAGAATAAGCAACAAAAGAATAAAAAGCATATTACATATTACTAAAAAGTAACAAGAAAAAAACAAAGATAATTTTATGATCTAAAAGAACAGAAGTGGATCAACTTAACAGTGCTGAAAGAATCTTCAAAACTTTGTTTTTAAAATGAGACTTAGTGAATAAGAAACCAGTTATACAAAAGAGTATTTACAAAGCACAAAAATAGGAAAGACCTAATGTGCTGTTGAAACTGAAAAAGACTAATGTGGAGTCCACGCCGCCGCCGCGCACGCCATGGGAGCCGTGACTGATGATATAGCCAGTACCAACGTATGTTGAGTACACTGTCACAATGTGAATTTTCAATGGGCAAGACCTTGCTTGTATATGACATGAATCTCAGAGAAATGGAAAACCATGAAAAAATTTACAAAGAAATAGAATGTAGCATCGCTGGAGCACCAGAAAAAATTGCTGAGTGCAAAAAGCAAATTCTTCAAGCAAAACGAATATGAAAAAATCACCCAAGAGTACGATGCTTTAGCAAAAGTAATCCAGCATCATCCAGACAGACATGAAACATTAAAGGAATTAGAAGCTCTGGGAAAAGAATTAGAGCATCTTTCACATATTAAAGAAAGTGTTGAAGATAAGCTGGAATTGAGACGGAAACAGTTTCATGTTCTTCTTGGTACCATCCATGAACTTCAGCAAACACCAGAAAATGATGAAAAACTCTCAGAGGTAGAAGATGCTCAAGAAACAAGCATGGAATCTGATCCTAAGCCATAGACAAGCTAAGGACTCAGCAAGAATATTGAACTAGCTTCATGATCTTAGCATGTTTAGAAATTATTATGGTCTTGAGATATTTACATTTTCTAACAGGGACTTACCATTTTAAATTAATGCACATTTTATTTGTATTTCTACACAAAAAAGGACAGCGAATTCATTAAAAAGAGGGAAGCAACAGTCCAAAAATGTTTAAAAAAAAAAAAGACTAATGTGCCAGAGACTACAAAGAGCTGTAAGACATTAATATGTGATTCTTTTTTTAATAAAATTTCTGTAATTATAATTTTAATGAACGTTTATAAAAAAGTTTTATTTTCATTCATTCACTATTACACATTTTACCCCCTCTCCCAGTTCACTTTTTTTAAAAAAAAAATAATTTTCATTTGTTGTTGTTAATATGTCAAAGATTTGTAAGCCTATTGATAACAGAACATGAAATGGGTCAATCAGGAAAATAGTACTAGGGAGCTCTGGTGGCCTAGCGGCCAAGAAACTACACTGCAATCCCAGAGATACGTGGTTTGAATCCATCAGATGCTCTGCTGGAGAAGGAGGGGCAATTTCCTCCTGTACCAGTCAGATCCGATTTGATGGTACACACACAAAAAATAATAAAATAAAGAAAATTTTTAAAAACAAAAGAAAAATAGTTGCTGATACAGGGTTTTAAGCTGAGTAAAACCAAATTTGAAAATGTGTCGGTATGGTTTTAATTCTCTGAGTCACTGGAAGATATGTCATCAAAGGCAAGTGGTTCGAATCCACTGGTTGCTCTATTGGCAACAAATGGGCAATCTCCTCTTGTTCGATTTACTACCTCTGAAAACCATCAGGAAGGTCAGCGTGACAGTACACAACACTGGGACATAGTCAAGCATAAAATGACCAGTGGTCATTATATTCACCCTAGAACGCGCAGAACAGTCCCAGACAACAAAGGCTAAGGGATATATTTAGTTTACTTAAGGGATTATAGAAAACAGATTTAGATTTCTTTTGTAGTTCTTACATAGCCAAGGAGAGTTCTGTGCTAACTATGGTGAAATATTTATTGTGCCTACGGGCAAAAACAATGTAGGGTACCTTGAAGTATCCTCAAATCCACAGATACAAGTCCTAAACTGAGCTACAGTAAAGACACGACACTTTATATATTAAAATTTAAGGTACTATCAATTAGCTATCTAATGTGTCCTTTAATGTACCACTAAGAAGGGAGTGCTAGTGGCCAAGTGTAAGAGTTATACTGCCAACCCGAAGGTTGTTGCCATCAGCCATCATTGTTGTTAAGTGCCGTCAAGTCATAGACTACTCACAGTGACCCTATGAACAAAAGACCTGAATACTTGTATAACTTTCACTGTTTCTCCAAGTCCATGGGGTTTCCAGAGGCAAGCTATTACGGAAGTGGATGCCACTCCTGCTTCCAAGCTTGTTTTAATCGGGGAGC
>NW_006399773.1:196373-198393 GCF_000299155.1 Elephantulus edwardii
TGTGTAACTTTCATTGTTTCTCTAAGTTCATAGGGTTTCTGGAGGCAGGCTATTTCAGAAGTGGATGCCACTCCTGCTTCCAAGCTTGTTGGTTCAAATAAACCAGCTTCTATGTGGGAGAAAGATAAGCAATCTTTTCCCACGCAATTCACTGCCTCTGAAAACCTGCTGGAGGGTCAGCTATGGGTGAGTTCTGACTCAATGGTACTCAACAACAAGAAGGGAATAGGGAGTTCTGGTGGCTAATGGGTAGAATTGTAGTACCAATCCAAAGATAGGTCGTTCGAATGCCCAGTTTCTCTGCAAGAGAAAAATGGGCAATCCTCCTATGCAATTTACAACCTTTGAAAATCCCCACTGAAGGGTCAGTTATTAGTTCTGACTCAATGGCACATAACAAAAAGGGGGAATAATAAAACTACGTTATCAACCACGCTTCTCCATAGGATAAAGATGATCAATCTCTCCCTGTGTGATTTACAGCCTCTGAAAACCCACTGGACGATCAGCTTAATTAGTATAGACTCTGCTGCATTTGAGAGAATGAGAGAGAGTGGAAGGACATCAACTCTAAGGTACATTCTAATATGATACTAAAATGTGGAAAAAAATAGACACTTTAAACAAATTTAAAAGGATTATGAAAATAACCAGCTAAAATGCAAACAGTAGCCAAGAGTCATATGAAAGAGTTCACTGAAGGAATAAAATGCATTAAAGTCTGGTAATCACAGGATGCTTCAAGTGGAAGGTGATATTTATGCCAAGTCTTGAAGGATGGGAGGATGCAGAGATAGGGGGAGAGGAGGCATTATTTTTAGACAGAAATCTGCAAGAGCTAAAGCACATCTATAAAAAAGTGAAGGTTACCTAGAGAGAAATATTTATAGAGAAGCACAGTTGAAAGTTAGACAAGTTTGAAAAACTTTGGAAGGCTGAAATTTATTACACTGACTTGAGGAATGGTTCTCAGGATTCTTTTTTTTTTAACTTTAAAAACACTTTGGAGTTATAACATGTAGCAATAACACGGTTCCTTCTGCAGTGATCTCCAACTGGAGAAGATAGGAATGCAACAAAAAAAGACTAATTCTTTTACAAGTCCAATTTGAGAAGTCTTCAGAAAACCCTAACCTCCATCTCCGGCCCACCTGGAGAGTTACTCTGTATTGTATTAGAGAGCATACAGAGAATCTGAATAAGCTAAACGACTGCAGTCAAATTTTAAAAAACTGACTGCAAAAAGATGGGGCAATAAGTTTTATGTAATTATAGTATACATATATGCATTATAACAAACATTATGTAAATGGCACAAATTTGCCTGCCAAAAATGAAGACACAAAAAAACATATTGATGAGCCCCCAGAAACTAAGCCTTCAGGTTGGATTTCACCTCATCATAAACAAAAAGAAATCTTCATAATTAAACTAATAAGCAATACCATGATAAATGGAAAAAAGACTGAAGTTGCCAAATATTTCCCTTTTACTTAGATCCACAATCGCTACCCAAGGAAACAGCAGTCAAAAATGCACACAACATATCGCACTGGACTAATCTGCTACCAAAAACCTCTTTAAAGTGCTAATGTCAGTTTAAAAACTAAGGTGTGCCTGATTGAAGCCAGAAAATGGTACTTTTTTTTAAAATTTCGAGTATGTTTATTTTACAGGCTAGTAGAAGAGAATAAAACAATCAATTAAACACATTTTTTAAAAGTGAAACTATTGTAGAAAATGGTATTTTCAATTGCTTCATATGCATGTAAGGATAAGAAGTGTATCCTTTCTCCATACCTATTCAATCTGTATGCTGTGCAAATTATTGGAGAAGGTGGATTTTACGAAGACAAATATAGCATCAGGATCAGTGGAAGACTCAACGTTATGCGGACGACACAACCTTGCCTGTTCAAAGTGAGGAGGACTTAAAGTACACGCTACAGAAAATCAAACAATGCACCCTTCAATATGGATTGCATCTCAACATCAAGAAAACAGACATTCTCACTATTGG
>NW_006399773.1:199018-239336 GCF_000299155.1 Elephantulus edwardii
CAACATACGCATGTAAAATCTGCACAATGAATAAGGAAGAGGACATTATTAACTGATACTTTTGAACTGTGATAGTGGTGAAGATTATTGAACAGACTAAAAATAGAAGAATAAGAATACCATGGACTGCCAAAAGGACAAATAAACCTGTATTTAAAGAAGAGATGCCAGAGTGCTTCTCAGAAGCAAGGATGCCAAGATTCTGTCTCATACACTTGAGGTGTGGTAGGAAGGGACAGACCCTAAAGAAAAACAGCAAGCTTGGTAGAGTGCTGACAAAAGAGAAGACCCTCAACAAAATAAAGTGGCAGCGTGATTGGGCATGGACGTCAGAACAATAGAACGGAGACCACAGCATTCGGCAGGACTTTGTTCTGTTGTACAAAGGGTCACTATGAGTCAGAGACAACTCAACAGCTGCAATGCAATAGAAGTTGTCCCTTGATGTGCAAAAGGTTAACACACTAGGCTGTTAACCCCAGAGACAGCCTGAAAGAAAGTTTGGCATCTACGTTACACAATCCACCTCTGAAAATGCTGAGGATCACAGTTCTACCGGGCACACATGCAGATGCTTTGAGTTAGAAATATTCTTGGTAGCAATTTGTTTTTAATTAAGCAGAACTGTGTGAAAATGAATAGGAATAAAAATTAAGGACAATTTATCTGAGAAGCTGGTGGTGCTCCAGGCAAGAAGTTACATAAATCCACATTAAATTAGTGATAATAAAAGAGAGTGGACAGTAGAACTATGACAAGAAATGGGGGGAGAGAAATGGAAGAAAAAGCTTAAGACTTTAGATTGTAAGCACAAATAAGGACGGGGTATTCTACAATAGTAGCGGGTTCACCGAGTCATGTCTAACAGGCATCCACAAATGGACATTATGAAAAAAAGAGATGTGAACATCATCTAAAAAGGTGATGATTATTGAGATAAAGGACCAACGAGGGAAAAAGAGAAGGGATTCCAATGAAACATGTTTTTAAAGTGAACCAGGATTAAAAGCATTTCACTGCTCCACTGCAGTAATCCTTTTCTTATAATAGCTCATATTGATGAACACCATCATCATTGTTAAAATAAACAAAATAAGCCAAGCATAAAAAAAGATATGATCAGGAATCATGTAAAGCCAATATAAAACCCCACAGCATTTTATTAATTTCTAATCTACTGTTAGCTTTATTAACATTATAGCACATATATATGTCATTTACGTGTGTTTCTCTGTGTGTATGCATAAATTTAAAAAACCAACAGTTTGCACCTTTCAAATAACACCAGGGAGACATGATATAGTCACAGGAAGAAGCAATGTTCTGGTTCCTAAATGGCATTACTATAAACATACTCAAGTATCCAGACCATCTAAGAAAAACTGTAGTTGCTTTGCTGTTGTGCTTGGGTAATGGCTGTGTGTGTGTGTGTGTCCATGCGCACGCATCTCAAAGAGTTTTCTCCTTTTAAAAATGCCTCTATGATAGTTTAAAAATATCTAAGATTACTTTTAAAAATCAAGACTTTTCTCAAGTTCTTTTAAAGAATAAAGATGATGTCATCGTTGCATACAAGAGAATGAAGTTTCAAGTTAAACAGAAGGAAAAAATCATAATCCACTGGCATTAAACACATACACACTATAAATACACCAACGTGAAAGACTTTAATTAAATTCTACCTTCTGACAATAAACTTTCTGTAAGAAGGGAGGCATGTGCACTGCAGGAAAAAAAAAAAGATGGAAAGAACAAATATTTCATAAAAATATGTCCTTGAGCCATTATGTGACAATTTTTAAATGCAGAAATTCCCTCAAAAAATATTCTAAGCAATTTCCTAAAACTATAATTTATACTAAACCATCACAGTAAAAGTTAATGCATAGCAAAAAAAGTTTGGGGGAAAAAAAGTGAAATACCTCAGTCTGACCTTCGTGAGCACTGGTCTCGTGCGTAACTCGAATAGCCTGCAGTAGGAATACAAGGTAAAAATGATCATATTTACCTTTTTAACTGGAACCAAACAAAACAACAAAACCAAAATTTAACGTTTACAGTCGTCGTTAGAAATAATCAACTGAAGGAAATTAAAAAAACGTTCAATAATCAATATTGAAGAATGTCTGAATAACCAAATGAGAATTGCTCTATTTTTCAAGCCCCATCTCTGAAGAGCTAAGAACTAGAACACTGGGCCTAAGCCACAGTCATTTCATTTATTCAACTGTTATAACTAGTAATTGCCACTTTATTCAACTGAAAGAAGAATAAAGTGGGCATCTGCACAGAGGGAGGGAAAAAGCCCGCCTCCCATCTGTGTCTCCATGGTTCATGCTCCTCTGCAGCTCTGGCGGAATTTATGCTTCATCATGCAGCATCTGTGGGCAGTTCAGAAACGTGGAGCAAAGAGCATGCATTTATCAGAAGCTAGAAAATCTCATTTCTTTACATTCTGTTTTTTCAGTGTTCTTAAAATACCCACTGTTAGCAAGATGCAGAGAAATAGGCATATTAGTAAGTAAATACAAGTAAAAGTACAGTAAGAGTTCAATCTTTGTAGATGGCAATTTGGCAGAATTAAAAAACCAAAGCTTTAAAAACATGCAAACTGATCGAGCAATCTCTTCTAGGAATTTACAGACTCACATACAAATTGTACACAATTATATATAATTAAAGATCTCTGCAAAGATTTAGCTACAATGATGTACCTAAAAATTAGCAAATTTTTCTAATGAAAAAGAGAAATCGATTCCATTTTTTTGTGATAATTTACTTGTTAAATAATGAAAAGCTGGGCAGCCATTAGATGAAGATGTCAATATATACTTACTGGCATGTATTACGTTTGTGATAAGTGAGAAAAGCAAGTTATAAGACAGTGTCAGTGTGAACAAATTTTGGTTCTAAAAATCGTGTACATATTAAATATATACTGCTAACAGAAAATGATGGTCTTTACCACTCATTGTTGGGATTATAGAAAGTTTTTATGTTGTTTATTTATTGTTGGATGAAAAATAAAGATGCTTTATGGTATCTTCAAGCTTTTTAAAAATAATTATTTAAAATAGTCTTAAGTATACTGGAGTGAAAAAAAAAAACAAACACCCACGATAAGATCAATGATTTACTGAGTACAAGCTCTGCACAAAAAATTGTTCTAGCCAAGTCATTTCCATAATATACTGCCTCCAACTTAAAAGGATTTTCACTCTACCCTGTAAAGTCATAAAAGGCAAAAAAAATCTTAAAAAGAAAAACATCGAAAGGGAAAATAAAATTTTTAAAAAATTCTATAAAGTTGTATACTCCTTTAAAACCAGATTATGTACCTTTTGACTTTGTACATGCAAAAATATTATTAACTGATAAAACGACAGTCTTAGACTTTGGTTTTTCCATTTGTATTCAGCCTCATTCTAAATTCTAGCCAAGCAAAAACCACATAGGGTATTGTCAGGCATAAGTATCACAGAAAGGGAATGATACGGAATACCCGGTAGTAAGCAGTTTCAGTAATTTATGAATCAAATTGCTTTTACTCTTTCTTTTAGCTGTTAACGTAGTAAATAATTTACCAATTATCAACACTTATGGACATTTCTGGTATTAGCTAAAAAACATAAAAGATCTCTTTACACAGATCAACAAAATTCATACTTTCTCAAACTACAGTTTCAAGAAAGACTCAGAGTTTAATCTCACAATAGTCTGCCCACATATTAAATCAAGACAGAAAGAAGGTACCGACATCATAGTTCTCCAGGTATCTGGCTCTTTCTTCCGGGCTCATTGACATTGACTCCTCCAGGAATTTTTTCAAGGTTGATCCAGATTCTTAAAATATTAAAGAGGGTATGGTTGAAAACATTTCAAAATGTAGTACCTCAAATAAACTGATGAATAAAAATGCTACAAACATGGAAACTCGCTTTTTAAAGCAAAAATCCTTTCACAGGTAAATTGAGAAAATAAAATATAAAACAATACAGCAAAACACATTCCAAATTAAAATTCTAACATAAACAACACCTAACAACATAAAGGATAAGAACCTTTAAAGATTTGAGGTAATAACTTCTTCCATTTCAAAATTTTTTTAAAAAAAGAATTAAGGTAGGAAACTATGTACAATCAATTTGTAAAGAAAAATTAAGTCTTGGGATAAATGATAGAGCTTAAATTGTTTGTTTATTGAACTCCATTTATCCACAAATGAGAGAATGGAGAGGGTAAATTTTTTTTTCTAACAGAATATGCAAAGGGAAAAAAGGGCAACGTGTTCTCTTCTCGTTTGAAAGAATTACAGCACCACCTACTGCTCAATGACGTTAATGTGCATCTTAGTAGGGCAAAAAGCAGAAAGGAATAATTACTTACCAAAGTGCATCTTTTCTTTATTGTTAGCAATAGCATGGATCAGTCCAATTGTTCCACAGGCATTGCTAATTGTTTGCTTCATGAAATATACTGATGATGTTACGTTCTGTCCCTGAGATTTTATTTTTTCCTCTTCTTCTGTTCTAAATACTTCATACTATTTGAAAGGAAAATCAGTAGTATATTAAAATAACATTAAAATGACAAAGAACTAAAACAATTTCTAAAAGAAAAAATATAAGTAACTTTTTAAAAGAGGGTTTTAAATAGAAGAATTTGAAAAAATACTTCATAAAGATGGGGTGAGGGAAGGAGTACTCCATATTGCTAAGATTATAAGCAAAAAAATTCACATTTCTTGTTATTCAGAGTTCAACATTTCCAGAGGGTATAAGGCAATTATTGTTGTTGTGTACTGTTGAGTTGGAACCACGACATAACTAACGCTCATACAGGTTTTCAGAGGTAATTTATGAACGGAGATTGTTCATCCTTCTCCTACCGAGCAGCTGCTGTATTCGAACCACATTACTTTGGGATTTTGGGATTGAGGTGCAGCTTTTTACCACTAGGCCACCAAAGCTTCCTATGTTAGCATCTAAACAGGTAGACCCCCCTAAAGTCCTTTGCATAGTTTGATTTTTAAAATGTAAATTTACATTTAAGAACACAAAACTCAGAAAACTTAATTTTTTTTAAACTTTTATTTTATTAAGATTTTAACAAAGGTTTACAGAAAAGTTGGATTTTAGTCACTTTTCCACATTTTTCTCCCTTTCCCGCCTCCAAGTAACTTTTTTTAATGTATAATTTTCCCCTTTTTTTGTAGCACATTTTCTTCCTTCCTTCCTTCCCTCCCTTCCTCCAGCCTGCCCAGAATGCACCCCCTGTTGTCAGACATATGAAGCCTAATCATATATTCGTTTTGGACAGTTCTGCCCTTTCTCTGTTCTACTGCAATGTTCTTTAACTATCCACTCTTTTCCTATTCTCTGCCTACCCCACCTCTGTCTTTGCTATTTTATAAAAACGTTGTTGTACAGTATCTGTCCTTTTGTGACTAAGATATTTCACTCAGCATAATGTTCTCCAGGCTTCCCAATGTTGTATAATGCTTTATCAGTTGTTTTTCAATGTTGCATAATATTCCATTGTTTGAATGTACCATAATTTTTCTATTGATTCGTTTGTCATTAGGCACTTTGGTTGGTTACATCTCTTTGCTATTGTGAATAATGCAGCAATAAATATGTGTGCGCATACAGCTGAGTTGTGGCTCTTGTTTCTTTAGTGTGATTGCTGGGTAAAACGGTATGTCTATTTCCAACTTTTTGAGAAAGAGCCAGATAACCTTCCATAGTGGTTGTACCATTTTACATTCCCACCAGCAGTAAATAAGAGTTCAAATTTCTCCACAACCTCACCAGCATTTGTTGTTTGTTGTCCTGTTGAACTCTGCTGTTATTGCTGGAGTAAGATGATAGATATCTCAGTTGTTTTGATTTGTATCTCTCTGATAGACAAGGATTTTGAACATTTCTTCATGTGTTTTTTTGCCATCTGAATTTCTTCTTTGGAAGTGTACATTCATATTCTGTGCCCATTTTGTGACTGGGTTGTTTACATTTTTTGTTGAGGTGCTAGTGAAGTCTATAAATTTTAAATATAAGTCCTTTATCAGATATGTTATTGCCCAATATTTTTCCCTGTCTGTGGGTTTTCCTCTTACCCTATTGAAGCTTTGTGATTTGCATTAAGATCTGATTCTTAGAAGGTCTCATTCATCTATTTATTCTTTCCCAGGTATAGGTAAAACTTGGAAAATTTTAAATGTCCTTCAGTGGAGATCTACTTAACATGCTATGGTACACATTATACTAAACAATACAAAGGATTTTTTAAAAGGATGAAATAGATTTAGATGTCCTGCCTTAGAAATTTGTTCATGACTACACAGTAGGTTTCAATCAGTACATATTAATTTCAATATAACCCAACTCCCCTTTTTCTAAAATATTTTCTTGGTATATACATTAACCTGGAAGGAGGAGTGGCATCCACTTCCCTAACAGCTTGCCTCCAGAAACCCTATGAACCCGGAGAGAGGATGAAAGGCACACCCAAGCCTCGAAGACTCTCCTTCATAGGGTCGCTATGAGTTGCCTGCAACTCGATGGCACTTAACAATAATATCACCATAGAGAAAGAGATCAGCTGGCCCAGTGGACAGAAAGCGATACTACCAAGCCAAAGATGGGTGACTTAATCCGCGGCCCTCGGGCCTGTCTTTCATTATTTTTGTTCAGACATTCCTTTAGGTCGTATAGCCCTGGTGTACAAGTTGCCGTACCGCAGTCACTTGTGGTTGCTGTGAGGCTGAACACTGTGACACTAATATGTCAAATGCGTTAATGATTGGCTACCCAATGCGGACAGAGAGTGGGGTGGAGCTCCCCGATTAAAACAAGCTTGGAAGGAGGAGTGGCATCCACTTCCGTAGTAGTTTGCCTCCAGAAACCCTATGAACCTGGAGAGAAGAAAAAAGGCACCCAAGCATTAAGGACTCTCCTTCATAGGGTCGCTATGAATCGTGTGCGACTCGACAGCACTTAACAACAACAACAACAATATATACATTAAAAATAATCAGAAACTACTAACTGAATGAGTCCAGAGGGCAGGCAGGGAGCTCCTGTGTGTATTCTCACAGGGAAGAGAGCTGCAAACTCAGGGGATGGACTTCTCCAGTGGTTCAAAGATGGGTAACCTCCTCTTGTGTGATTTTACAGCCTCCAAAGACCTGCAGCAAGTTCAGCAATGAGTCGGTTCTACCTTGACCGCAACGTGTTGGAGTTTTTGAGATAATAAACATCACTGGTTGGTAAGAAACTCACAGAAAAAATGCCAAGACCTTATGTTCCTATTAATATAAGTACAGAACACTCTGCAAAGAGTCTCCTGCCTTCTCCTTTACTGTTTTTTTTTAAAAAAGAAAGATAATCCAAGTCAGATCAAACCTCCAAATCTAATAACCAGAAACATAAAGGAGAATGACTACAGCAAGAAGGTGCAATTGCCCTCAAAAATCATCAAAAGTTTATGGAAAACTTCAACATAAGCCATGAGTTTCTTTAATAATAATATGACTTGTGAGAGGAGGGAGGGTACAGACGGGAATGGCAAGGGAATCTATGGATTAAAAGACTTAAGGAACATTACAAAGTAAGACCTGATCTGGATCTCCAGTCAAATATATAAACTTTTAAAGATACACAAAGGGCGGGAGGGGGGGGCGGGATTTCACCAAAAACATACAAAAGGGTCCCTCTCTGTGGTGAGTTACTGGTTATCTGGGGCCTTTAAATTTCTAATTTTCAAATTTTTGTAATATTTGACATTGAAGAGGGCATTCTTCTTTTCAAAAGAGCTTATTATATTCAAAGAACCTTCCCCTGTGATTTATTGCCTCTGAAAACCCACTGGAGGGTCAGCTATGAGTCACTAGTCAGACAACGGCACATAACAACAGTTATAATCCTATTTTAGCCATAACAGAAGCTCACTATTATATACAATGACTGCTTGTAAAAACAATATGGTATGGGCTCTATGGTTCATTCTGGGCTGCACAATTATCAGTTGTGTGAGTTCGCTAGTCACTTTTGTCTCTCTCTATGCTTCAGTTTCCTAATTGTAAAAAAAAAAAGGATAACAACAAAACAAAACAAAAAACACAAAATCTTTTCTATGGAGTTAATTCCAACCCCCACTGTCCTACAGATCACAGCAGAGCTGTCCCATTGTGTTGTTAGACTGTACGTCTTTATCGAGGCAGCCAGCCTCGTTATTTCTCCCAAGGTTCCACTGGTGGGTTTAAAGTGACAACCTTTTGGTTAAGTATCTGAGTGCTTACTCACACTGAACCGCCAGTGCTCCTTCCATAAATAATAAAAGTATTAAAAATGAGTCAGGAAAAGGAAGAGAGTGAAGAAGGCAGTGGAAAGATGATTTGATTGTTTTCCTAAAATGTCTCGGATTCCAATTAGAGCAACAAAATACAGTCAAGTTCCGCCTACTGTGTCATTTCACCGCTTAATTTATGTATTTATCACAGCCTGGCAATCTACTTCTAAAAAATAAGCCACTGAAACCCCACAGAGCACAAGTTCTCCTTGGACACACAAAAGGTCACGAGTGGAAGCAGACTCAACAGTGATTATTTACTTTGAGGTTTATGGCTCCTTTCACACTACCAGGCAACAAGGACTAAATATTTACTCTCTGGCCTTTTACAGAAACTCTGGTGATGGCTGCAACAGAGGAAATAAATAGGGCCTATAGAAAACTCTTAATTAAGAAGGTGCTTCCTGAAAACCTATGCTTTTAAGCTTAAAAACATGGTTTTTACAAATATGCCTGTAAATCAAAGTATTACATTACATTCTCAAGAGTAAACTAAAATGAATGATCATAATTTCAATAATAACTGTAAGAAGGTGAGATCCACTGTGTTCTTATGTGGAAATGTTTACATACGCCTACAGTTTAAGCTAGGTAGCTCTGATGGTGTAGCTGGTAAGAAGTTACACCATCTATCACCCCAAAGACAGCCAGTTCAAATTTACCAGCTGCTGTGTAAGAGAAAATTAACAAGCTCTTCCTGTGAGATTTACAACTGCTAAAAACCTACAATCAATCAATATGGATTGAAGCTCAACATCAAGAAGACAAAGATTCTCACCACTGGGCCAACTGGCAGCACCATGACAGATGGAGAAGAGATTGAGGTTATTAGTAATTATAGCTTGCTTGGCTCCACAATCAGTGCTCTTAACACCAGCAATCAGAAAATCAAAAGACAAATTGCATTGTGAAAATCTGCTGTCAGGGACCTCTTAAGAGTGCTGAAAAGCAATGATGTCAGTCTAGAGACTAAAGTGCACCTAATCCAGACCATGGTCGGTGTAATTACTTGCTATGTGTCAGAGAGCTGGACTATGAAGAAGAAGAACAGATGCCTCCGAATTGTGGTGATGGAGAAAAGTTTTGAACATAGCACGGACTGCCAAGAAAACAAATTAAGTCTGTCTTGGAGAGGGTGAAACCAAGTTTCTCCTTAGAGGCTAGGATTTTGAAGCTCTGTTTCACACATACTTTGGGCATGTAGCCAGGAGGGATTGGGCCGTGGTGAAGGACATCATGCTCAGAAGGGTGGAGGGAAAGTGCAGGAGAGGAAGACCCCACATGAGAAGGATTGATACAGAGAGTGGTGTGCTGGAATTAACGAGGGTGGCTGAGGACAGGGCAGGGTTCAGAGCTGCTGTACATAGGGTCAACTATTAGTTGCAGGCAACCCAAAAGCACATAACAACAACAACAAAAACCCACTGGAGGGTGAGTTATGATTCCAACTCCACGGCAACAAGCTGAACTGACAGTTTACACTATTGTTGGCATTCCTCACTGACAAGACAAAATGAGTCTGTAAAGCTTTCCAAGACCTAAAGTTTAAGGGGGAAAGAAGTCCTAAAATGATATAAAGTACAAGAACAAAGTAAAAGCAATAAAGGAGATCAAAGAAAAAACACATGGTCAAGAGGCTGTTGGGGAGAGACAAGCATCCCAAGTCTCAAGAGAGAAATGCGCAGCCGCTTCACCTCTGACTCACTGGCTCGTAAGCACTACTATAAAGCACACATTTAAGACACCATGAAGAACTGTTCAAAGAGACAGGGACCGTTCTTGCTGTCAGTATGCTGAAGTCACTGAATGACATTTACAACGACATACCCAGTTCTAAGTTAGAACACGCAGGACTGGAACAATCTGCATCTCTTAAAGCATCCATTGGAAAGCATTTGTGGGACTTAGTTGTATGTCCGTTATCAGCTAAAATGGGACCTGGACCTATCAGGTTAAAGGACAAGCAAAGTTACCGATGTCACTAATATTCTCTACCTCTGTGGGTGTTTGTGTGCACACACATGCAGATGCACTCACAGGCTAGGAGCCAGCCAACTGTTTTCAACTCATGACTCCACTGAATAGACCAAGCAGCCCCAGTGGGTTTCCTTGCTTCTAATCTTTATGGAGGCAAATTGCCAAGAATGTTGCCTGCACAGCCACTGAACAGGTTCAAACCTACGATTTCTCATTTGTAGCATCAGGGCTCATTCGAGAATATATATTCCTGAATGTATATACATACAGATATAATTATTTCAAGAACTGTGTTTTTCCTAGAAATCAGGCATAATAAATTCAGTATGGATGACCTGTTAAGTGACCAAGTGCTACAGATACGGATCACATGTTTTCGCATATGGAAGACACACCATATAAAAGGAAGTGAAATATCATCTATTCTTTTTTAAAACTTAGGCCCTTTTTTTTTTGTTTAAAAAAAACACACCAGTCAATGTTTTGAGAAATGTACAATTTGGACCATAAACTCCTATTTATATCACATCAGCTAAAAAATCCTAAGCTTTAAAGCAGTTACTTGTTTTTCCCCCAATTTTTATTGCTTCTTATAATGAGAGGTCCTTTGGTGGTTATTATAAGCACTTGATTACTAAAAGAAAGGCTGGCAGTTCAAACCCACCCTAGGTGCCTCAGAACGGTCTGGTGGTCTCGTTCCAAAGGTCCCAGCAGACAATCCTATGGGGCTCAATCCCATTCTACAAAGCCCAACAGAGCACAGTCATCATGACCATAACCGACTCAGCAATAATGGCTTTGATATTTTGATTTAGATAGTTATCCAATGGCTTACTTTAGCAGTCAAAACCATACAAGAGAGATTTAGGTTTTGTTCTATTAGATAAATTAGCTAGCTAGCTTCAGAATCATTAAGACCACATCAATAAAATTAAAATATTTGGCTTTATATTTAGCAATCACAAAAAGACTTCCAACTCTAAAATTCCATGATTATAAAAAAATATGAAAAAAGATTCTATTTTTAAACATTTTTGCATGTGTTAAGCATGTCATTAGGTGCTACTGAGTTGTGTACAACCTGACAGAGACCTGACCCCTGCCCTCTCCCGCACGCTCCTCATCATCTCTGACACACTTCAGCTCACTGCTGCAGTCACTGTGCCGATCTACCTGGTTGAGGGTCTTCCTCTCCCTTCACCGTCCACATACCCTTCCAAGCATGATGTCCTTCTCCAAGGAACAGCCTCTCCTACCAAAACGCCCTAAGCATGTGGCGAAGCTCCACCATCCTTGCCTCCATGGAGCACTCTTGGCTGCACTTTCTCTAAGACATATCTCTGGGTTCTTTTGCCAGTCCACAAGATATTCAGCACTCTTCTCCAACACCATGGTTCAAAGCCATCAATTTCGTTCTGTCATCCTCAGTCATTGTCCAGCTCTCCGCAATACCGCAAATAACAGACCATGATCTGAATCAGGCACACCTTAGTCCTCAAACTAACATCATTGCTCCTCAGTAATTTGAAGAGGTCCCTGACTACAGTCTTTTCCAGTGCAATATTAAATATATGGAGTGGAGATCCAAGTAAATTGAAGTTGTTGACAGTTTAAATCTTTTCTCCATCTATCTTGATGTCGCCTGTAGGTCCAGTGATGAGTTTTTATCTTCCTGATGTTGCAATGCAATGCATATTGAAAGTTTGCAGTATTGGATCTTCTGCAGCAAGTGTTTCAAGTCCTCCTCACTTCCAGCAAGCAAGGCTGTGCCATCTGCATAATGTGTATTATTGATAAGTCTTACTCCAATCCTGATGCCACATTCATCTTCAGAGTCTGCCTTCTGACATAATTTGCTCAAGATAAAGATTATCCCCTGGTGTTGTGTACTGTCAAATTGGATCTGAGTGGCACAGAAGGAGACTGCCATTCCGTCTCCAGTGGGGCATCTGTTGGATTCGAACAGTGCACCTTTGAGATTGCAACACAGCTTCTTGCCACTAGGCCACCAGAGCTCCCTAGCATACAGATTTTTATGGAGAAAGGATACAACCCTGATGCACACCTTTCCTAATTTTAACCCATGTAGTGTTCCCTTGCTCCGTTCATACAAGAGCTTCTGGTTGTAGGCATAAATTTGACAGGAGCACAATTATGTGTTCTGGGACTCCTATTCTTTTCAATGTTAGCCATAATTTGTTATGATTCACACAGACAAATGCCTTTGCATAGTTAATAAAACACAAAAAGACATTCTTCTGATATTCTTTGCTTTCAACCAGGATCCATCTGACATCAGCAATGATATTCCTGGTGACCTCTTCTAAATCCAGCTTGAATTTCTGTCAATTTCTGATCTATGCACTGTTCTAGCCATTTTTAAGTAGATCTTCAGCAGTATTTTCTTGTATGTGGTATTAATTAATGATAAAGAGAACAAATAGAGATCTCTTCCTGTCAGTCAGACAGGCAGGGCTACATCTGTCATTTGAAATATGTCAATTGGTTACTGATTTGTGGGACCTTATTTTTGCCAATGCCTTCAACTGACCTTCTTGCTTGAACTTCTTCCTTCCTTACCTTTGACTCTTGATCAAGCACTTCCTGAAATTATTCAGTGTTAACCAGTTTTTTCTGGTATAGTTATTCTGAGCAGTTAATCCCTTCATCTTCTTTTGATGCTTCCTGGCTCATTCAAGATTTTGCCCATAGCATCTCAAAATATTGCCTCTCAAGGCTTGAATTTGCTTTTCTGTTCTTTCAGCTTGGGAATCCTGAGCCAGTTCTTCCCTCTATAATTTCAGCTCTCTGCACAGTTCATTCTAACAGTTACCTCTGTCTCCTCAAGCTGCCCTTTGAAGTCTTCTGTTCAGCTCTTTGACGTCAGCATCTTTTCCTTTAGTTTGGGTTTCTTGACACCGCGGCACAGTTTTCAGGGTCTGACACCCACGCTGATTTTCTTCCTCCTCCTCTGTCTCTGCAATGACCTTCTACTTTCTTCATGGATGATATCAGTGATTTACCACAGCTCACCTGGTCTTTTGAGTTTTGGTGTTCAGTGCTTTAAATCTCTTCTCACGATGAGTTTTAAATTCAGGCTGAACACATAAGTGGAGACAATTTTCAATGTTAACTACCTTGAAATGAAGCTAATTAGTTATTGTGCAAAAAAAAAGTCTAGTATTAAGTTATGCCAAATTTTTAACTTCTGTGATTTAGCTCCATAAATTCTCAAATCCTGACTAAAGGACAACGAGAATGTGTACATGTCAAGTCACCAACATCTTCCCAAACATTTACTTGATTTTTTTACAACTAATCATCCTATTGTTTCTAAAACAAAAATAACAACTAGAAAGATAGAAACTCGAAAGATGTTTTACACTGCAATCAAAAATACTGTCTTTACTAGATCTAGCTATATGATATCATTCTAAAAAAGGCTGAAATAGAAGGAGATTTGACTTTAAGTAGAAATCCAAGAATATCTATCTATAATCCTTAACATAGTGTAAATGTGCCGATCAAGAGGGATTTGAGCTTCGTGATTTCTTGCCAAAACCAATTTATTCTGACAGTAATGTAATCCATGCTTTCAGTTTCCCCATTGTCATAAAATAGGTTAAGAAGATTTCTTTTTTTACAAGTTGAAAACTTTTTATATAGGAAAATTTGAATATTCTTCATTTATCTGTGTCCTAGGGTACAGTTATTATTATTTCTGTACTTAACATTTCTAAATTACATACTTCAAAATGTGTTATATGCCATATTAGAACACAAGTGAGGCCAATAAATATATTATAAAAGAAAATAACAAAAATTTAAAGATTCACTTATGGATTGGCTTCCAAGCAGCATCTCTTAATTTTTATGATATCTCTGCTTTCTGGATTGTATGAGTTTATATAAAAATAGTATTTGTTCTAAAAGGAGAATGTATTTTTAATTAAATAATAAAAAAGGACTTCGTATTTACCAAAAATATCGTATCTTACTTGGCAATTACCTTTTCTGTAATAGGGAAGAGAAGTAACACTGCGCAGACTGGTCTTGGTACCATGCTGAGGAGTTCAGGATCCATACCATAGACATCAACAAACTGCCAGTTAGGCTGCAGCCCTAATTGCTTAAGAAACTGGTAAAAGAAACAAATAAACAGTATAATGTTAGCAGATGTGAGAAAAACCAGTATGGTGTTGGTGGATAAATAATCAGCAAACATGTACTACATATCCAATACGTACAAAATACAAGTAATACTCCTGCTCAGTAAGAATGAAGCAGGTTTTCCATGAATAAGGTCAAAATATACAGTTTAGCAATTTCTATAAACCAATAAACACTAAAAAAGTAGAATTCCTTCGTCTACATGTTTGTGGATTGAGTCTAATAAACCAGAACTTCAACAAACATATAGTTGGTTTAATTGAGATGTTAAGCTCATTTCCAGCACTTGAATTTTAAGAAGATGCATCAAAATTCTACCAAGTGAGGGATCATTTTAGGAAGACAAGGAAAGTTTATTCTACTTTCTGAAGAAAGGATATCTGTGTTTTATAGCTAATTAGCTAGATAACAATATCAACGAGCAAAGAGTAACATAAAACCAAAAAAGTTCAAGTGCTCTTGTAAATGCCAAAACATGCTTACAATAAGAAACTTCTTGAATTCTCAACTCATTCAACTCACTGTTGTCAGACCGAAACCAACTCATAGTTGCACCTGCATCAGATTTTCACAAGCTGTAAATTGCACAGGAGAAAGAACACCTTTCTCCAACACAGCTGCTGGTGGATTCAAACTGCCTGTCTTTGGGTTGGCAGTGCAACTCCTTACCCATTAGGTCACCAGACAGCTAGCACACAATAAACATGATTCAACATTACTGCATCTCTTATATTTGCTGTCAGGGACTTCTCCAGAGTGTTGAAGAGCTACAGTTTCAGTCTAGAGACTAAGGTGCACCTGATTCAAGACAAGGTCTTCACAATTACTTGCTATATATCAGAGAACTGGACAATTACTAAGGATGAAAAAAAAGAATTAGTGCCTTTGAGTTGTGGTGCTGAAGAAGAGCACCGAACATACCAACGACTACCAAGAGAGGGCCAAACCAGGTTGCTTCCTGGAGGCAAGGATTTTGAAGCTCTGTCTCACAAAATTTGAGCATGGTGCCAGGAGGGATCAGTCCTTGGAGAAGGACATCACACTTGGAAGAGGGGGAGGAATAGCAAAGGAGAGGAAGACTTTGGATGAGATGGAATGACACAGTAACTTGGGTAATAGGGTTAAGTGTGTCAGAGACAGTGACACTGACTCAGGACAGGGCAGGGTTCAGAGCTACTGTACACAGGGTTGCTATGAGTTACAGTCAACTTGATGGCACATAACGCCAACATATGTGATCTAATAACTTCAACAAAGTATTAGCAGTGCTTTGAAAAGTCTTATGCTTTCACTGGAGAGAAAAATGTTAAATCTCTAATTACAGAAGAGAAAAAATGATAATAATTCCAACTTAATTTCACAATAAATTCTTAATAAACATTCATATTGAATACAGTTGATTAAAATGTGTACCATCACTAAACAGATTTCATATTCAAATACAATAAATGTCTTCTTCTCTATCATTTCAAGAATATATTTTGGTATCTATTGTCTTACATTATCTGAATCTAAAAATTAAAAAGGTACTTTGGGTATTCTCCCTGAAGAATGAGCACATGTATTTAGATCATCAAATGAGGTCTTAAAAAACCAATGGAACCCAAGCCATGTCATATAAATAGTGTTATTCATCTCTCACACAGCTGGGTTCTATAAGACAAGGCCTTCCTGTTTGGTTTAGAGGCCTACTCACTGTATTTCTCTATTTCCCTGACTATAGGAGGGAATCTATTTTTTAAATTCTTTTTTAACATTTTTTATTGGTTTGTACACAATAATTAATTTACTTTTTTTCATTCATGTACATTGTGAGACCTTAAATATTTCTAATCAACTACTGAATGAGACACCCACATTTGATGGAATGTGCATAATATCTATTAGCCTCATTTCTGTATTAAGTTATAAGACCCTATCACAGTCTATGATGAAAAGGATCACCTCATTCCTCTCCATTACAGCAACACTTCATGTGATTCCTATTATTAAAGATTTTAAGAGTTTGTTAAGACTCCAAATAATTTCTTTTCTTCCCTTTCACTTCTAATGTCCCCTTCCCAATATCCAATTCTAATTAAAACTCAAAAGGAATTATAATTTAGTGCCAAGTCAAGCAAGGACTATGTCTTACTCACCCTTCTGCCGGCCTACCCAAGACCTGGCCAATCCAGAGTTGCTTAAATTATGTTTGTTAAACTGAGCTAAATTATTACATCTCTATTTAGAGATCCTAGCCATTTATACACATCATTTAACCATGTTTATAATAATTAATAAATTTTTAGTAATTTTTTTTGTTGTTGAGACCACATATACCAGAGCCAATTCAACAATTTTTACATGAATAATTTAACTATACTGATTACAATCAAGGTGTGCAAACTTTCACTCTACTTAATAAATATTTGCTTCCATTTGTGCCAAGCTGGAAAGGTTGTAAAATACATCTGGCCCCTAAACGAAAACCTGGGAGTTCCAGAGGAAGTTCAACTTTTATCTTTTAAAATCATAAAGATGTTCTCCTACATTTATAACTTTTTAAACTGTTTGTAAAATGGACATAAGCAAATAGATAAAAGTTAGTAAGGAAATTCTCAAATACTGACAAGTCTTCATGGGTAGTCTGGCTTTTTATTTCCTAATCCTTTTATAAAATGGCCCTAGAGGCATGTATGTAACACATCAACCTGCCAACTGAAAGATCATTGGTTCAAACCCATCAGCTGCTCTGTGAGAAAAACCAAAATGGGCACAGTCCTTCAACAAAGAGTTCTAGCTTTCGAAACCCAAGGGAGGGCTGCCAGGCGTCACCCTCAACTGAACAAAAGCAGGGTTTAGTTTTCCCCCCTTATTTTTAAAAGTTATATGTCAATAACAGCTCCTAAAATTGTAACACATATTATTTAAATATACAAAACCAGGAGAAAAATCCCAAATAATAGCTTTAAAACCTTTCATACTACTCACAAAGAAATGATCCTTTTTAGCATCTTGCAATGCTATTTGTACATATTTACTCAGAAGCAGCCTGCTTTCATCATGCAGCAATAAAAGTTTTATAACCTTCTACTACTAATATTGTTGTTCTTCTAGCTTAAACGTTAGGTAATAGTGACCAAAAAATGCTGAGTGATTAGCATACTAAGTTTTTCAGAATGTAAATTAAGTGGCCATTCAAAAAAACCCAAACACACCATGGATCAACTTCTTAGAGGTTTAAAGCCATCTATTTCTCACCAGATTATTGTACACAAACTAGACTCTAGTTGAAAAATTTTTATCCTCGGCTCCTGACAGAGGCTCAGTTACTCCTCATTCTTGGTGACAGTCTAGACAAGCTAATTTTATAAATAAAAGAAAAAGAAAACTAACTTTCATTTAAAATTTGTCCAAGAGCCACTTTTCCCCAATTTCACTGGCCTGTCCAGGGCAGCCACAGAGTCTCCTTTATTAAGAACGCATTAAAAAACAAAACAAAACCCACATTAATAATTTTAATTATTAGACAAATTATATTTCTCTAGTAATTGCTTGATATTGCTAGATGCCAAACTCTAGGAACAAGTAATAGTTAAAACGTTCTTGAAAATATGTAAACTAGCAAAACGAATTTTAAATATATTTAGCTTTAAAAACTTCAAATGATAAAAGTACGAAATGGGGAAAAACTTTTCTTAATTTTAAAAAACAGATTCAACATGGAATAACTACACAACCAACAAAAGCAACAATGCAGGTCAGTTCATTCCAGTGTAGAATTAATCCACTATTCTCCACACGGGAGCTCTGGTGGAAGAATGATAACAAATTGTGCGGCCAACCCAAAGGCCGGCTGTGGTCCAAATCTACCAGCTGCTCCTCGGAGAAAAATGGGCAATCTCCTCCCACGTGATACACAGCCCGTGCAAGCCCACCGGAGGGGCAGCTACGAGTCAGTTCTAACTCAACGGTGTACACAAACAAAACACACTTCACAAAGTATTCAGCATGTAAAATGCAGAGCTCCCACCACATCTAATAGTTATATTTTATGAAGGACAATGACAAAGACAAACGGCGGCAAAGGAAGGCGACCCAGAAAGATAAGGTTTTAAAAGCTATCTAGCTGGAAATAAGGTGGACTGTTCAAATGAGAACTTAAAACCACCGACTGCTGTCCCAGTTATTTTTCGCAATATCATAGAAGAGTAATTCTATTTCTTCTATGTGGTTTAACAAGGGAGCTCTCATGGGCTTAATGGTAAGAAGCTGTGTTGCAATCCCAAAGGCACATGGTTTGAATCCACCACTTGCTCCGTGAAGGATGGGCAATCTCCTCCCTTGTGATTTAGCGACTCCGAAAACCCCAGTACAGTATGTGTTTTAATGGGAGAATAAAGGGGTACAAGGGCAACTGAAGGAGGGTGCTTAAAATCGGGTTTGGTTTCAATAAAAAGAGATACAATCCTTACTAAATATTACACTCCTTTTCAGGGAGCTTCTGTAGCCTAGTCTGTAAGGAGATGCACTGCTAGCCCAAAGCCCACACATCTTTAGAGGTTCAAATCTACTAGTAACTCTGAAAAAAAAAAAAAAAAGACAGGCATCTCCTCCCTTGTGGTTTTCAGCCTCGGAAATCTCTTGTGATTTTCAGATGCAGAGGGTCGACTGTGAGTTGGTTCCAATGGCCAGCATGAGTTAGATTTGGGGGTTACGCTCCTTAATAATTTATAAAGCAAACTACATTATAACGCAGGAGGACTTTATGAAACATCCAGGTGTTCAAGACCAAAGACTACCAAAGGGCTCACGACCATGTTACAGATAAAGGATTTAGTCATTTTTTCTCCCAATTTGGTCATGCCATGATTCTAAGAATTGTGGCGCAGTCTTCGTTTTGTAATGTGTTGTAAATCCTCTGGTGATAGGCTCCACAGAGTGTGTGCTGCCAGAGTTGACCCTCCAGTGGGTTTTCAGAGGCGGTAAATTGCACAGGAGACTGCTCATCCTTCTCCTGTGGAGCAGCTGATGGATTTGAACTGTGTGCCTTTGGGACTGCAGCTTCTTACTACCAGGCCACCAGAGCCCTAACCTCAAGGGTGTGTTTCTCTTTCAGTCTGTCTCTCAAAGCAACTCTCTGGGAGAAAGAGACAATCTCTTCTTGTATAATTTACAGCCTCAGAAACCTGGTTTAGGACTGCAGAATGTGAAGGCTCTACAACAGTGGGTCTATGCTATTGAGGCAAGATCCGTATAGTGCATATTTTCTTTACAAAAGTCACATCTTTTATTTCACAAGAGAAAAAATGGAAAGAGACGTCACTACTGCTAAGAAAGAAAAGCTAGGATCAAAGAACATCTTTTGGACTTGGGGTCTGTACACCAAAAACAACCTAGACCCAGGGAAGATTCATGCCAAGGCACGTGGAAATCACCAAGGAATGCAGGGCCTCCCACAGTACAAGGTGATAAGGACTGTCTTTTAGAGCCGAATTCAGAATTCTAGATGTGAGAAAAGAGTTCATTTGTTAAAGCCATTCACTTGGCATTTTTGTATAACGAAAGCAGCACCAGATAACCAAGATAAAGAGTTTACAAAAAGTGTCAATAAACTGAAACAGAAGAAGGAAGGAAAACTGTTGTTAAGTGTCAAGTCAACTGCCACTCATATGGCAACTCTGTGGACAACAAACTGAAACCAAGCCCTATCCTGCCCCCGCCTCACAATCTCTGTCATGCTTCAGCCCATCGTGCACTATCTTTGTCAATCCATTTCATGAGGTCTTCCTCTCCTTCACTGTTCTACTATTCCAAGCACTAGTGTCTTCTGACAACAGGCCCAAAGGATGAGACGGAGTTTTACCACCTTTGGGGCTGTTTTTTCGGCAGTCCACTGTATAAGCTTCACCAAGGCCACAATGCAAAGGCATCAATTCTTTTTTTGTTTTCCTTATTAAGTGTTCAGTTTTCAAATGTATATGACACAATGGAAAACACTATGGCATGGGTCAGGTGCACCTTAATCTTTAAGTGAATATTCTTGCTCTTTGGCACGCTAAAGAAGTTCTTGATAGCAAATTTGCTCACTGTAACACATCTTGATTTCTTGACTGCTGTTACAATGAATGGAAGAATACAGAAAGTCACTAACATTGATGGAGTGTGTGCTCTTCCACACACTGTCCTACATATTTGATGCATAGCAATTATGTAATCCTAAAATAACTTCATGAGATTAGAAGAAATTGAGGTACTTAAGAGGTTAGGTAACTGCCCACAGTCTCAGTCAGATGACAAAGTATAGTTCATATCCAAGCAATCAAATCAATACACCACGGCATTTCCAAAATGGCCTAGTGAGAGAAAAGACTCAAAAAACCATTAACCTGAGCACTGAATAGATGCTGATGCCCTTACACGACCAGGGAAGAAATGGTTTTGGCTTATTAGAGAGTGAATGAAATATCTATAAAATACATGTTAGAATAGTTGAAACATGGTTTTCATGGTTATGTTAATGAGAACATATCATTGAAGAGTTTTCCCTAAACTTAAATCAGTTCCGAGATATTAAAAGAGTAAATGAAACACAGAAAACGCACTAAGTACACACAAAGGAAAATGTAATAGATCAACAAAGGCCAAATGCTTCCAACTAGGGAAGAATCTACATAGTGTAGTTTCTGGTTTAGACTTTTAGCCTTCAGAACTGTCAAAAAAATTAAAAAATTCTTATCTGTTCTTTAAAGCCACTCCTTTGTGGTACTTCTGTTGCAGCCGAAGTAGGAAATTATCTATTACTAAGCTAGAGTTTAGAAAACTGTGGAGATGAACTACATAACAATTGATGGTACTTAATTCCCTCAGATGCAAGGAACAGCTGGAAAATTAATAAAGAAAACCAAAGAAGAAATGAAATCTTTGAACTGTGGCATTAGTATTAGCTAAGAAAATGGAACAAACCATGGGCTGCCAGAACAACAAACCACCTTTCAAAAGTGAAATCAGAAAGCTGCTTAGATGTAAGAATGGGGGGCTTTGTCTCACATACTTCGGGCATGTTATTAGAAACCACTATTCCCTGGAGAACAACATCATGCTTGGTAGAGAGTCAGTGAAAAAGAAGACAATCAACAGCATGGACCAACACAGTGGCAGCAACAATACGGGCTTAATCACGCACAGGAGAATTGTAAGCATGGTGGAAGATAGGAGCAGAGGGGTACCTATGAATCAGTGTAGACTCAAGGGCACCTAAAAACACAGATAACATGGAAACCTGACAGCATAATAGTGCCCAACTCATAACCAGGTGGTCAACCGTTCAAACCCACCACTGTGCTGCTCCAGAAAAGACTGCAGCCTAGGAAACCTTGTAGAGAGATCTTCAGTCTTCTGAGGCCATGACTCATGGCAGTATACTGGACAGCATGCAAACAGAACCACAGAGAGATGAAGCCCTATCAAACTTCTTAGACTATGGAAGAGAAGAGACCAGGCCAAGACAAGTGTTTGGAGGATAAAATGGATTTCAAACAAGTGCTGCTGATAGGTCAAGCAATATGGAGGCAGGATGGTTATCACTGGATTTGGCCAAGTGGTGATGAGTGGTCAATGTGACAAGTCATTTCTGTAGATTGGTTGCAATGGCACCAACCTAAGAGTAAATATAGAAGAGAATCAAAAAGAAGGAAGTAGCAACAGCAGCTATGGATGGTACTTTAGAAAGATGAGGCTACAGCCAGAGGACAGGGGAAGCTGGCAGGGGAACTAGGACCCAAAGGACTTTTGCATGCTTATGGTAATAACAGGTGACCTCTAATTCTTTTTTAAATAGATTCTTTCAATAGATTATTATTAATGTGTTATACAATATAGCTGTGTTAGTGCATCTGGAATAATTCTTTAATACAAAGGTCACTATAAACTAAGACAGCTGACGTTAGATCAGAACCACTGCTAACAGTTCAAGTATAAACTTGACTTAAAGACACATTTAGGAATAAAAATCATTCATAATCTAGGGTCTGCCTACAGAAAAATTAAAAAACGGAAATAGGAAGTTAGAAAAGAGAAATCTAAAATTTTAAATACTCAAATTAATTTAAAAACCTGGAATGGAATGGAATACATGCAGTAGCTCTATATTCAAACTATAAAATACTAGAAAATTGAAGACCTAGGTAAATGTGGAAATGTTCCTTCCTCATTGATTCCAAGAGTCAACACTGTTAAAATGGCAATTCTGCCTCAAGTGTATCAACAGATTCAACACACATGTTATCAAACCACAGCAAACTTTTGGTCCATATCAACAAACTGATTCCATATCCATGCAGAAAGGCAATGTAATTAGAGCAGTCCAAACAATTCTGAACAAGAGAAAGAGCCTTAAATGGTTCAGGCTATTTAACCTGAAGACTTATTATAAAACTTCTGACTCAACAGTACTCAACAACACTGTAAAACTGGTGGCCTAGTGTGTAAGAAGCTGTACTGTCAACGAAAAAGCAGGCAATTCAAATGCACCTGGTCCTCAGAAGAAGGATGGGCAATCTCCTCCCATGCGATTTTATGGTTTCTGAAAACCTGCTAGAGGCTCAGCTGTAAGTAGGGTCTAACTGGATGGCAAGGAGCTTGAATTCTGAGCATTACAAAACTACAGAAATCAAAATCAAGTGATCCTATACAGAAATCTTCTGTATAGACAATCATGCTGTCAATGAATAAAAGGTCTCATTCTTTTCAATCCTGCATACAGATCAGTTGAAATAGAATCTCAGCTCTGTGGCCAATTGATTTTTCAGAGATATAAAATAATTTTAAGTCTGAGGAAAATAAATTATTTCTTATAGAACTGAAACAAAAAGTGGAGCCTTGGTGGCATGGTGGATTACGCACTGGGCTGCTAAATGAAAGACTGATGGTTCATTTTCATCAGCTTCACTAAAGGAGAAAAGAGAGACCATCAGCCTGGCTAAAGATTTACAGCCTTGAAACAGTATGGGCCAGTTCTCAGCTGTCCTGGAGGGTAGGTATCCTGTAGGGTGGTCCTAAGTCAGAACCAACTCAGTGAAAGTGAGTTTGGCTTCATGAGGACTTCTCTCTTGACAAAGGGGTCAAAACAAAAGAAACCAGGAAATTTCAAAGTAAGGGGAAAAAAATCCCAAAATTAACATTGAATGGGAAAGGGCATCATAATATAAAAGACACCTGTTAGGTTTAAAAACTATGTATATTTCTAAGTTATTAAAGAATTTCAGGGTCGAGGGAGAAAAAGTCATTTCAAAAGCACATAATTATCCTACAATATAAGTGAACAAAACAGAATGTAAATGAAGAACAATGTACATGTATGAAACACGATATATATCTATTTTTATGAGTGATTAAAATATTTTATACATAACAAAATACAGACTTTGAACTAACGAACAAATACATAATATAACAAAATACAGACTTCGAAAACCAAAATGAAGGTTTGTTTTTGCAAAAAAAACCCAAAACCCCAACAACAATCACATGACCAATTTTTCAGTGATGAGAAGGAGAACTGAAGGTTAAGTGCAAGGAGTTTATCATGAAATATCCTAACTACTCACTACTGAGCTATTTTGACTCACAGAGAACCCCCTTCAGGTTTCCAAAAACAAGTGTAAATCATCTCAATAAACTGAACCGTTTATACCTGGCAAAATTTATTGTTTCTTTCAAGAAATGGCTGGGAGATGCTCCAACAATCAGGATGAATTTATGGGGTTCAAGTGGTAAAAATCCAGGTGGCGACTATTGTCCTGGGCTTCCTATGATATAAAAGCAACTACATTTCTGGTTTTTAAAAAAACCAGAGAAGGTGAAGGGGGCGTGGTAGGGCAGAGAGGTGGCTTGATGGGGCAAGAGATGATAATTGGAAGATGACTTCATAGTGCAGGCGGTGGATGAAATTACAAGGACTGGGTGGGCGAGTTTACAAAAGCCTGGAGTCAGGAAGTGTAGGCAAATTAGTCACCTAGAAGGTACAAGAGAAGGAAACTGAGAGAATGTGCACTGGAAGGAGGGAAAACCAGAGGTCTAGGAACGCGGAGTATGAATGTTCAAGACTCATCTTCCAAGGCTCCAGGAAACGTGATGGCCAGGCGTGTGGGGGGATGGGGGAGAGGAGAGGCAGAGGCACTCGAGGGCATCACAGCAGGGAGGCAGGTGGGAGGGAGCCAGCTGTGCAAGAGGCGGGCACACCTGATTCCGAACAAGGGGAGACCTTACGGAACGAATCCCAGACCCCCAAGGCGCATGGAGATGGAGACGGGTAAGGAGGATGCCGAACGAGCAGGCGGGCAGAGGACTCCAGGGTCCCAAGCGACAGCCACCTCCACTCACCTGGTTAGTGACCTAAAAAGGAAACGAGAGAACAGGATTTAGAGGCGAGCTGCTCTAGTCCGGCTGCGGTGGCAGCCCCGATCCGCCCGCGGCGGCCCAGGCCCGAGCCCTAACGCTCACCTCGGGATTGGCCTCCAGCGGCAGCCAGCGCTGACCCTCCATGGCTGCTGCGCGCGCGGTCCCTGTCCAGCTCTGACAGCCGCCGCCGCCGCCGCCGCCGTGGCCAACGCTTCCGCCCCCGCGAGCCGTGACCCGGCGCGGACCAAGCCACTGTCCACGATGGGGGCCTCAGCACGAAGGTGAGCGCGACAGCACGCTAGTACCTCCCTCGCTCTCTGCCAAGCCGCATAGCAGGCTTTATATTCTCAATAATAATGCGGCTAAGGAGGAACAAGATAAGCGCTAGCTCCCGATTCAGGAGGAAAGAGTCCGGATCGCAGCCTCCTCCCCTCGCACTTGGACTCTTCCTAGCCGGGTCCAGCGCCGGCGCTCTGAGCATGCGCCAAGCGTCGAGCTGGAACCTCGTGCTCGCGCCTCTTTCATCGCTGCAGCCTCCCGTGCTGACACTAGGGGACGTGATGCTCGGTTCAGTTCAGCCAGGGAGCTGCTAGGTCCTTTATCCAGATGTTCCGAGGCTCAAGCCTGAGAATCCCATTCACCCAGACACTCCGAGGCCAAGCCTGAGGATGCTCTGGGGTCGTGTTCTGAATGGATATAGAAATGTATGTTGGTTTTGTTTGCTATAAGACAGCGGGAGAAGGAGACATTTCTACACACACACGCACACACAAACACACTAGTTCATCTGGACCAAAAGTGCAACTACCTCCTTTGAATCAAATATCAGTTAAGTGTTGAAAAATACAAAAAGGCTGAGTGTTCTGTGGGATAGAGGAAGGGTGCCAACAGAACTGACAATCACAATAAAATACGATGCACACTGGGCAGTGAAAAGCTTCATGTGTGATAGGACTACATAGAAGTGCAGCTAACGGTAGAAGTTGAGATACTGAACTGAACCTTTAAGAAACCATAGACATTAGTGTGGCTGAGAGTTATCTGAAGAAGTGAATGTTTATGCGGCTGCAGAACTCATTGTTCTATTTTGCTCTGTAGAATTGCAATGAATCAAAATCAACTGTATAGCAACAATGGGTTGATATTCCAAAAATTAGAGGGAGACAAGGAAGCTGAGTTTTCCTGTTTCTCCTCCACCAGACTGTACAGGTTAATTGCAGGGTCCTGTTGAACCCTCTCAAAAGCACATTGAACAAACACTGGAATGGTCATGGACGGAGGTAGACAGAATCAACCCCTCAGTAGTAGATGCTCGCTGGGACACATTAATCTCTGACACAAAGGTCCACGTTCCTCATTCTCACTCCCTATTCTAACTCCCGTAGATTTATCCAAGTGTGTCTCTTCCACATTTCTCTTTCTGAGACCCTGAACAATGAGCCAAATCAGTTACCACTGCTTAGGAGCTTGATATAACCCCATCCGAATGTACTTCTCTGTAAACAAGTCTGTTGTTTGGAAGGAGATACCCTCAGCAATGTCTTGCAGCATCCTCTGTGAGGTGCTTTAGTAAGTGTATCAATCCATTTTCTGTTCAAACTATGGAGAGCTGGCTTTCCATAAACCAGATCCAAGCATTATCACTTTCCATCTCATTATAGCAAACTCAGACCAGAGGGGTGGCATGAGTGAGAAACATTGGTACAGTATACACTGGTGCAAGTTAACTAGAAGTGTTATTGCTGTGTGCTTTCGAGTCACCTGAGATTCAGCGACCCTCTCTACAACAGCTCTGAAGCCTCCTGTGCTGTCCTGAGACAGTCTCACTGACTCCAACACACCTACTCCAGTGCCCTCGTTACTGTGTCAATCCATCTCATCCAGAGTCTTCCTCTCCTGCATTGTCCCTCCAGCCTTCTGAGCATCATGTCCTTCTCCTAGGACTGGTCCCTCCTGACCACATGCCCAAAGTATGTGAGATGGAACTTCAAAATACTAGCCTCCAAGGAGCAGCCTGGTTTCACCCTCTCCAAGACAGATTTATTTGTTTTCTTGGCAGTCCATGTAATGTTCAAGACTCTTCTCCAGCACCATAACTCAAAGGCATCAATTCTCCATCATCCTTAGTCATTGTCTAGCTCTTTGATGCATAGCAAATAATTACACAGACCATGGGCTGGATCAGGAGCACTTTTAGTCTCTAGACTGGCATCACTGCTTCTCAGTAGCAGTGAACCTGAAGAGGTTCCTGATGCAGACTTTCTCAATGCAATTTGTCTTTTGATTTCCTGACTGCTGGTGCCAGGAGCGTTGATTGTGGAGCCAAGCAAGATATAACTGTTAACAACCTCAATCTCATCCTCATCTAGCGTGGTGCTGCCAATCAACCCAGTGGTGAGAATCTTTGTCTTTTTTATGTTGAGCTTCAATCCATATTGAAGGCTGAAGTCCTTGACCTCCTGCAGCAAGCACTTCAGGTCCTCCTCTATTTTAGCAAGCAGGGTTGTGTCATCTGCATAACATAGGTGGTTGATGAGTATTCTTCCAATCCTGATGCCATATTCCTCCTCATAAAGCCCAGCCTCCTGAATGATTTGTTCTGCATATAGATTGAAAAGATGGAGACAAGACGCATCCCTAATGCACTCCCTTCCTGATTTTGAACCATGCAGTGTTTCCCTGCTCTGTTCTGAGGACTGCTTCCTTGACCAAGTAGAGGTTTCACATAAGCACAATTAAGTGTTTTGGGATTCCCATTCTCCTCAAAGTTAAGCACATTTTTTTTGTGATCCACAGTCAAATGCCTTTGTATAGCCAATGAAATTCTTTGCTTTCTGTCAAGACCCATCTGACATTGGTGATAATGTCTCTAGTCCCATGGTCTCTTCTAGAAGTAGAGGCTACCTGTTTATTTACCTAACTCTATGAATATAAGAGGACTCACTCAAGCCCTCAGGATCATGGAATGTACCATTTCTATCATATGATGAATTTCTGCTATAACCACTGGCATTGTGGTTTCATGAATGTGACAATGTCCATCTAGAGATAAGTACCTTTGCACAGTTAGGCTCGCAGTCTTGATTGGGACCCCATAGCATACAGGAACTACTTTTCAAATTATCTACTACTAGAGAAATGACCTTCCTCAAAAATCCTAATATCGTGCACTGAGACTTCCCTGTAAAGGTTTGCCTATGACTCCACGTATCCCCTTGTCCACCACAGACACTGGATCTGATGACTGAGTCCAACAGTGGGCCAGCTTGCATAACAGTATGCATGGACTTGCTGGAGATTCCTCTACTATTCAGGGATCTACAAACTGACAGCCTATTATCCAATTAATGTGCTAGAACTATGTCCCCCAACTGTGGCATAAGCACTCTGCCTTTCTCCTATTAATGAGAGTTGCAAGATGGAATAATTTGTCCTTCTGTCAGGTTGTTCAGCATTTCTCAGACCTTTGGACTTGTACAAATGTTGTTAATGTAATAGGCCTCTAATCTCTGTAGGGTTTAACTTCCACCTCTGACCAAATGTATTTACCAGTGTTATCACACCAGTACTTCTCAAACATAAATACACATACAACTGCCTGGACAATCTTATTGAAATGTAGGTTTTCTTGTGGAATCTTCTTGATTCAGTAAGTCTAAGGAGTCAAGATTCTGCATCTTTGGCTTCAGTTCCCACCCTGCCCCTCCCATCTTTCTCTTATCCACATTTTTTTAAGGTATTTAAGCTACTAACTACAAGTTTGACTGTCAGGGATCACCAGCTACTCCATGGGAAAAGTCTGGAATTCATTTCATAGTGGGGAAGAGTCAATACCAGTATGATCCAGCCAACCTAGATAATGACACTGAGAAATGGAATTTCACTGATTCACTCACTCGTTGCCAGCAAATAGGAAGCAATTCATAGTTGATCCTGCGCTGAGTTCCCCGGGCTGTAAATTCCCCAGGAGAGAACTGCCTATCTTTCATCTGAGGAGCTGCTGGTAGACTAGAATGACCAGGAAAGTGTGCCCTTTCGGTGAGCAGTACAGCTCCCTATGGACTACGCCCCCAGAGATCCAAAGCTCAAAATCATTGTCATTGACTTGGAATTGACTGATAGCTGACCCGCTGAATTTTCAGTAGGTTTTCTAGGTCTCTACATCACATAGGAAGAGATTGCTCATTCTTTTCCTGTTGAGTAGCTGGTGGATTTGAACTGCGTCAGTTTGGGTTGATGCAACAACTCCTTAGCCAGTTGGCCACCAGAGCTCTCTTATTGGAGCTTGTTGTTTTTATATATGTCGACTCATAACTGACATTCCAATGGGTTTTCAGAGGCAGTTAATAACATGCAAGAAGATTGAACATCTTTCCCCCTGGAGCAGCTGACATATTCATACCACATGCCTTTGGGTTCACTGTGCAGTTTCTTACCACAAGCCCACCTGAACACTCCATGTAGAGAAAAGATTTTTTAAAAACCGAAATAATCTGATCATTATCCTGAGAAACACAAGTCACCTCCAATACAATCAACAGCTTAAACATTGGTTATAAATAGGATAACCCAAACCCAAAACTACCATTGTGTGTCTCTGACGCCTAGCAATCATATAAGACAGCGTAACATGGTCTCCTAGGGTTTCCAAGGCAACAGACCTTTCCAGAAGTCAAGAACCACATCTCTTTCCCACTGAATAGCTGCAGGCCTTTGTTTGGCAGGAGGACACTGAACTATGCCATCCACAGGGCTCCTTAAAGAGATTTACAAAACTAAATTCACTGCTGTCAAGGAGGTTCTGGCTCACAGCACCCCTCCAGTGGATTCCTGACACTAGAAACCTTAAATTTGCCATTTTTCTCCTTTGGAGCAGCAGGAGGATTAGAATTGCCAGAGACACCTGGCTTTCTATTAGCAGTGCAACACACTGTGGTCTACACCACTTGTTCCTATTTGTTGTTAGGTGCTGTCAAGTTGACTGTGACTCACGGCGCCCCTGTGAATGATGGATCTGAAGCCTGCCCTATCACCTGCCGTCCTCATCATCTCTGCCATGCTTGTGCTCGTTGGTACAGTCACTGTGTCAATCTATCTTTCCCGCCCCCTTTGGTGTACTTTTCCAATCATGATGGCCTTTTCAAGGTCTGGCCCCTCCAAACAACGTATACAGAGTACGTGAGACAAAGTTTCCTTGCCCTTGTTTCTGAGGAGAGCCCTGGCCACACCTTCTCCAAAATATATTCGTTCTTTTGGTAACTCATGGGACATTCAGTAACCTTTTCCAATACCACAACTCAAAGGCATCACGTCTGTAATCCTTAGTCATTGTCTTACTTTCAGGTCCATACTACCTAACTGGCATCATTGCATCTTGCTTCTTTGGAGAAGTCCTTGACAGCAGACTTTCCTGACACA
Organism: Elephantulus edwardii; assembly: GCF_000299155.1. Taxonomy (NCBI): domain Eukaryota; kingdom Metazoa; phylum Chordata; class Mammalia; order Macroscelidea; family Macroscelididae; genus Elephantulus; species Elephantulus edwardii. The sequence continues at coordinate 229,313 of NW_006399773.1, forward strand.
GTGCATCACCTTATTGCTTGACGGCTAATATTGCAGATGTTGATTGTGAATCCAAATATGACATTATTGACGATTCCAAACTTTTCTCCATTTTTGATAATGTTGCTTGTTGGCCCAGTGGTGAAGATTTATGTTTTCTCAATGTTGAGATGTAATCTGTACTGAAGGCTGCAGAAGTCTCTGCTCTTCTGCAACAAGTGTTTCAAATTCTCTTCACTTTCAGCAAAGTTTATCATTGCTAATGTCTGAGCTGAAAGCACAGAATACCAGAAGATATTTATTTGTCTTTTATTGACTGTGCAGATCATAACAAATTATGGTTAACACTGAAAAGAATGGAAGTCTAAGAACACTTACTTATGCTTATGCTAACCCTGTCCTAGACTAAAAAGCTTTTGTCTTAACAGAACAAGGGAACACTGCAAATCAAGAAAGATGTGTAGCAAGGCTTTCTCCATTCTCTGTACTTATTAATTCTGTATACTGAGTGAATCATTCAAGAAGTTAGACTTTACAAAGAAGAAGGTGGCATCAGGATCAGAGAAGTCTATGCCACTATTGTTGTTGTGTTGTTGTTGATTGCCTTTGAGTCCAGCATAACTCATAGTGACCCTATGAACAAAAAACCTGAAGCCCCTCTACAACTATCGACATTTATCAAAGTTCATAGGTTCTGGAGGCATGTTGTTTAGCAAGTGGATGCCATTCCTGCTTCCAAAGCTGTCATAGTATGTTATTGTTGTCATGAGCCATTGAGTCGCCTGCGATACATAACGGCCTGATGGACAGCAGCTCTGAACTCTCCCCTGTCCTGAGCAGTCTCACTAACTCTGACACACCAAACCCCACCACCCCAGTCATATCAATGCATCTCATCCGGAATCTATGCTGCTAGGGACTGTAAGATAATATGTCCTGAGATGATTAGAAGTTTAGCAAAGATTTGAGGCTCTGGGGTAGCCTTGCTGTTGTTAGCTGCCATCAAGTTAGTTCTGAATCTTAGTAGCTCTATGTATTGCAGAAGGAGACACTGCCAGATCCCATTTCCTCCTCCCGGTTTTTATATTTGGGCCCATTGTCCCAGCCACTGTGTTAGTCCATCTCATTAAGGGCCTTCCTCTTTTTCACTCACCTGAGTTAGCAGCATGATGTCTTTTCCGGAGGTCACCTTCTCTTGACAACATACCCAAAGCATGTGAGACAAAGGGTCACTCTGGCCACACTTTTCCCAAGACAGTTTGTTCTTTTAGAAGTCCATGAGATTTTCAGTGTTCTTCATCAATACCACAATCCAAAGGCACCAGTTTTTCTCCAGTATTTCTTATTCATTGCCCAATTTTCATGTGCTAATTAAGCAATAGACAATACCCTGGTTTGAGATGAACCTTAGGTGTCAAAGCAGAATCCATTCTTTAGCACTTGACTGAGGTCGTGGACAGCAAATTTGGTCCGTGCAAAGCCTCGTCTGATTTCTTGACTGCTGTCATCATAGGTGTTGATTGTGGATCCGAGTAAAAGAAATCCTTGACAAGACCAATCCTGTCTCCATTTATTGTTGTCGTTGTTGTTGTTATGTACCATCGAGTTGCTTGCGACTCATAGCGACCCTATGTACAAGAGCTCTAAATGCTGTTCTATCCTGTGCCAACCTAGCCATCTCAAACGCACTTATTCCCACCGCTCCAGTCACAGAATCGATCCATCTCACCAAAGGTTTCCTCTCCTTCGCCATCCCTCCACTCTGCCAAACATGATGTCCCTCTCCAAGGACCAGTCCCTCCTTGCAACATGCCCAAAGTATGTCAGACGAAGCTTCAGAATCCTTGACTCCAGGGAACATTCTGGCTTCACCCTCTCCAGAACAAACCTGTTTGTTCTCCTAGCAGTCCATAGTATATTCAACACTCTTTTACACCACAGTTCAAAGGCACCAATTCTCTTTCTATCATCCCTATTCACTGTCCAACTCTCTGATGCATAGCACATAATTGCGAAGACTGTAGCCTGGATCAGGCGCACCTTAGTCTCCAGTCTGACATCATTGCTCTTCAGTGCTCTTGAGAGGTCCCTCACAGCCGACTTTCCCAATGCAATTCATCTCTTGATTTCCTGGCTGCTGTTACCAAGAGTGTTGACTGTGGAGCCAAGTAAATTAAAACTGTTAACTATCTCAATATCTTCACTATCCATACTGATGCTGCCAATTGGCCCAGTGGTTAGAATCTTTGTTTTCTTGATGTTGAGCTTCAGTCCATATAGGAGGCTGTAGTCCTTGATCTTCTGCAGCAAGCGCTTCAGGTCCTCCTCAGTTTCAGCAAGCAGGTTTGTGTCATCTGCATAACGCAGGTTGTTGATGATTCTTCCACCAATCCTGATGCCACATTCCTCTTCATCTAGCCCAGCGTCTCGGATGATCTGTTCTGTATACAGATTGAAAAGGTATGGAGACAGAATACATCCCTGACAAATCCCCTTCTTGATTTTGAACCACGTAGTGTCTCCTTTCTCTTTTCTGACAACTGCCTCTTGGTCCAAGTATAAGTTTCACATTAGCACAATCAAATGTTCTGGGATTCCCATTCTTCTCAGAGTCAGCCACAGCTTACTGTGATCCACACAGTCAAAAGCCTTTGCATAGTCAATGAAGCACAGATAGACATTCTTCTGGTATTCTTTGCTTTCTGCTAAGATCCATCTAACATTAGCTATAATATCCCTAGTACCACGACCTCTTCTAAATCCAGTCTGCACATCTGGCAGTCCTCTGTCAACATATTGTTCCAAATGTATTAGGATGTCATTCATTAGTCCAGTTGTCAGAATTAGTTACTTAATACTGACAGCTAGTTTCTTTTTCTTAATCTGTGTTTCAAGTCCTTTTCAGTAAGCAAGGTTATGCTATCTCCATGGTACAGGTTGTTGATGAGTCTTTCTCCAATCCTGATGTCGCATTCTTCTTTGTACAGTCCACCTTCTAATTGATTTGCACAGCATTGAAGAGTATGAATAAGTACGGTGAAAGGACACTATTCAGATGCACTTCTTTCCTGATTCTCAAGCATGCAGTTGCCCCTTGTTCTAGTCAATCAGCTGCTTCTTGGCTCATGTACAGGTTCAACATGGGCACAGTTAGGTGTTGTTAGGTGTTCTTTTGAAGAATATTCCAAAACTATCTTCAGGATTTTCTTCCATGTTATTGGCACTCTTCTGCCATTGCTTTATTTACCCGAAAATAACAACAGAAGTTTTTCTAATAATCTCAAGCAACACTTAAGTTGTTTTTTATTGTAACTTTCATGTCTTATTTACGCATTCATGTCACTAGCTCACTAGCAAACTCATTGTTTACCTTCAGGTCGATAAATAATTGTTGTTATGTTTTTATTAATGTCAATGAACATCTACAGAGATTTTGGAGTTCCATTCATTCATTGTTGCACTTTTTTCCCCCCCCCCCCCCCCCCCACCCCCAGTTCGCTCCTCTCCTTGAAAAGCAAAAGAAAAACTCCTTCATTGGTATACAATCCCGAAGCCCCGCATATCCGCACTCCCACCCCAAGTATACTCCACTCTGCAACCCTCATTCCTGACTCTTATGATAATCATAATGCCCTAAAATATATTACTTTTAAACTATTCTTTCCCTCATTGGCTTCAATGCAGTAAACATAATTTATCCAGTTTTTCTTGATCTTACCCCCACCCTTAATGTCAGCCTTATTCTACAACAGTGGCACCATATAGCATTTGTCCCATTGTGACTGAGGTATTTCACTCTGCATAATTGTTTAAAGGACTAACATATATGGTTGTTCTAGGCCCAGATATCTACATCAGATTGTTTTAGCTAAGTCAGCTTTACAACCAGGTTAATTTGTCTGCTCAGTCTCCATTAGGGAAACATTTCATTGTTATGTTTCATCTCACAGTTTTCAATGAAATGATAGCATTTTTTAAATTTAAATCATAGTGATAATTCCATTAATTGTATATAATCCACACACCTTTCACTGTAGCAATATATTGTCGTTGTTATGTGACATCAAGTCACCTGCAACTCACAGCGATGCTATGTACAGCAGCTCTGACCTCTGCTCTAACCTGAGCCAGTCTCACTGATTCTGACACAGTATATAGTTTGATTCTTTTCACAGAATATAAAGGTTTGTCACCACTTCTACATCATTAAACTCACAGTTTCTTTTTTTTTTTTTCAGCAACTGAGGAATCATACATCTTTGGTAACTTAGCAGCTTCTAGTCAGAGACAATAGGAAAGAAGTTCCTGATAGATTGGTCTTTTATTTCCTAACAAGAATATTTATGAGTTAATCTTTCATCTCTCTTTATTGTTCCACATAGATTCTGAGAGATTTGGCAATTTCTCCAACTTTACCCTGTAAAAACAGCTCTTTTACTTTACCTACTTAGGAGTTTCTGCTTTTTTTCCCCCTCAGTACTTAGCTACCTTTGTTTTCATGAGAAAATTCGGAATTGCATCCATTTCCATCAGCAGTGCATACATGCCTTGGTAATGAAGGTTTGCAACTTGCAGTTCTGTTTCTACACCAACGTCATACTCAGTACCTTTTTTGCTATACCACGTCACGTCATAGTATAATTTGTAAATGATGTTGTCAATGGTAATTAAGAGCATTAGTTTGTACATGGCCAGTCATACGCATAACTCAGTTTAAATGCTGAGCAGCTGTGTCCAGTCCCTGCATCCAACAACAACAACAACAACTGAGTCATAACTGCTTTCTGGCAGCCCATCATACAAAGCCACCAGATGTTACACATAATACTGTTTCTGAGATATTATATGTAAAACTTTCAGAATTCAAGAACATTTATATTTGTACATCACTTGAGAAGTGCAGTTCATTTCTTTAGGTAGTTATTTAGTGAAATCTTCCAGGTCCATGCCCCATCCACATGTACCTTAGGCTTTGAGGATGAATATCTCTGTACACATATCACCAGTGCATAGAATACCACCTTCACTACTTACTCTCTTCTATTATTAATTTTACTGTGAGTGCGTCACAAAAGTCTTCCTGCTGTATATGCATGCACCCCATAATCTACTCTGCATTGCTGTGCCAAATAACAATCCTAAAACAATCTTTTTATAATGCTTAGGAATACAGAACCTCAAAAGCGAGTTGTGGCCAAGCTGACTTTGACTCATTGCCACTGTGTCATAGTCCACAGGGTTTTTGGTGGCTGGGTTTCCCCAAGTAGATCACCAGGCCTTTCTCTCAAGACACCTCTGGGTGGATTTGAACCTCCAGCTTTTCAGTCAGCTGCTAAGATTGTTAACCCTTTGCACCACCCAGGGACTCCAAAATATAGGTATAATTTTACCAATCATCAGCACTCTTCATTTTGACCTCACTGTCATCAGTGCAGAAAAACAATTCTCACCACTCTGACTCAGAAATTTTGACCACCACAATGCAGCTGGTGTAATAGTGAAAGAATTCAACTGCTCTAACTACAAAGGCAGCAGTTCAAACCCCAGGAGAAAGACGAGGCAGTCTGCTTCCACAACAAGCCCGGGAAACCCTGTTGCTATGAGCCTGAATTGAGATGACGACAATGGATTTGGTTTGGATTAATCCAGTTGTATGTCTGTGAGTCAAGTATGTAGCCTACTTAGGCCTCAGTGTCTCCATTTTTAAATTTTTTAAAAAATAAGAGTATGATCTCCTTGTGCCAAAAGTCAAAAACTATGCCTTGCAGGTACATCTATGAATTGGTCAGGTGATATAAAAATGGAACTATGGCACCGGTGGTGAGCTGGACAATGTATTTCTATTCATCTTTGTTATCGTTGTGTGCTGTCGAGTTGGAACAGACCCAGAGCTGACCCTCCACCAGGTTTTCAGAAGCAGTAAATCACATGGGAGGAGATTGCCCATCCTTCTTTTGCAGAGCAAGTTGGTAGATTCAAACCATGTGCCTTTGGGAATGCAGCACAGTTTCTTACTGCTAGGCTATCAGACGGTTTTTGGTGTTTTGTTTTTGTTTTTGTTTTATGATGTATGGATAGGTCAATTTTTGCAAAAGGCAAAAAAATTACAAACTCTGCTCTAAATCTTTAAAATATCTGATTCTGGGACAAGTGACTGTGCTTATTCTAAGCTCTGCTTCTTTGTTTCTGCTGCCCATTTCTTATGCCATTAATTCTCTCTGAGCTGTACATACAATCACAAGTATGCTAGAATAGTCTGGACTGCAAATGAAACAGTCAATATAACCAAGGCAGCTGAGAAGGCTTTCAGAAGGTACATGTAGAATGTGGAATCCTTTGGAACTCTTCTAAAAATAGTGTGCAAACTGGTAAAACCAGACAGATTGACATTTGTCTATTAGCTTGGCAGCATCATTTAACAGTGTAGAGCTTTGGGTGTCTCCATGTTAAAGTGGAGATAATGATATGCTATCCAGCATCCAATTCCAATTGATAATGCCTCACCATCATTTTCAAGGCTGTAAATCCTTATGGGAGGGGACTGTTCATCTCTCCCTTGAAGTTCCTGGTGGGTTTGAACCAAGGTCTTTAATGTTCACAACCTGGCAAATTACACACCATCCCAAAGGCTTCTTAATATACATTATACATAACTTAAAAGGAGGCCGGTATCCCAGCAGTTAAGCACTCAGCAGCTATCTGAAAGGCTGGTGGTTTGCACTCACCAGCAGAAAAGCCTGGAGAGCTGCTTGCATTAAGAATACAGGCTAGAAAACCCTTTGGTGCATTTCTACACCGTACCTTGGTTTTTACCAGCCAAAAATAGACTCAGTGGTGTTTAAAAACAGCAATATAAGATTTACAGATAATCTTTTGAGGCTCAAATGTCCCCATAATTTTACTGGGCATTTGTATTTCTTTTTAAGTACACTCAGAAACTTTAAGATTCCTGGTGATGCACTGATTAAAAGCGTTAGAATGCTAACAGAAAACCCCCAGCTTTAATTCTTGCCATCAAGTTGAAGCTGGCTCATTTTTGACCCTCCAGTGGGTTTTCAGAGATTGTGAATTGCATGGGAGATTACCCATCTTTCTCCTGAGGAAAATTCACACTACGCCTTTAGGTTGGCAGTACAACTCTTCCCCTACGAGGCCACGTGAACTCCCTGCTAACAGGAAGGAGAGGTCAGCAGTACAAACTCGCCAGCTGCTTCGTGGACGAGGTGGCAGTCTGCTTCTGTAAATATGCGTACCCTTGGAAGCCTTGTGGGACACTTCGCATTGTCCAACCAAGTCACATGAGGTCGAAGCCATTTGATGCACTGGGGTCTGATTTGGGTTGGTTTTTCAGAAAGTTTACTACATGATTTACATAAATCACCTAAATTAGCCTTTCATTGAAAAAAATTCCTGTGAGACAAATATCAATACCTCCCTCGATATTAACAGGATACAATCTAACATTAGGTTCAAATTTCATTCAGATGCTCTGAAAGGTTTAACAACTTTAGTCACACAGCCAAGGAACAGAAGAGAAATTTAGGTGCTCATCTGCATCATGCCCAAGTTCACTAGTGCTGTCAGTGAGAGAAAGATGATGGCTCTCCTGTAAAAGTCTTAGTCTTAGAAACGCTGTGGATGGTGGCTATGACTCAAAATGCACATGAGTTTTGTTGTTTGCAGTCTTGTGGTAGTCTGCTCACTAAAGATTGCTGTTGTTGTTGTTAGGTGCCATCAATTAGATGACTCAAAGAACAATGATCTATGAAGAATTTGAACCTTACCCTGTGCCATCCTGACATGCTCTGTCATGATCAATCTTTGTCCTACCAGCCACTGTGGTAGTCACTGAGTCAATCCATAAAGATTGACCTTAGAATGCTATGAGCATATCTGTGCTATCCCATAAAGTTAGGCACTAGGACACCAAATTACTCCACGATAATGAATTTGGCATTGGTTTTGGTTGTTTGCTTTAATATAACTTCATAGCATCATTTTGGCTTAAAAGTTAAAGAGTAATTCTGGGCACTGGGCTCAGGAATTTCACTAGTCCCAGGAGACTCAGTTTTCATATGAATTTGAAGTTTTGTCCTATACTTTCCTTCCTTCTGATCAGATCCATATATTGAATCTTTGATCAAAGAGTTTCCCAATGGTAGCCATTGTGTCTCCTTTCATGGGAATGGATGTAGTAGTTAATTGATGGGGGCAAACGAGCAAGTACTTGAGTGCCTTCTACTACTCTTTCTGGGTCTTCTTCCTCTTTTGTTACAGGGGAATAAGTTAGATGACCATGTGCAAGTTTTTTAACACTACAGGTTCTATTTAGGAACTAGGAGGTAGAACAGAAACTCTAAAACCAATATTAGACCACTTGACTTGATAGCTCCTAAATAGAGAGAAACTTTAAAGAACATTTTGAAAGAAAAGGATAAATTTGAATTTGAATATGTATTGTTGTTGTTAGGGGCCCTTGATTCAACTATAGTTCATAGTGACCCTGTGAACAAGGGGTCTGAATCCTGCCCTATCCTGTGCCATCCTCATCAGCTCTGATAGCCTTTGTTCAGTCATTGTGTAAATCCATCTGGCTCTTTACATGACCTTTCACCTTCCCCCACATGATGTCTTTTTCCAAAGGCTGCCCTCTTAACAACATGTCCACATGTATAGCGTGTATATGTGAGTGTACATGAAGCGAAGTTTCCCCATCCTTGCCTCGAAGGAGAAACCTGGTTGCACTTTCTCCAAGATGTATTTATCTGTTCTTTTGGCAGTCCATGACTTATTCAGTACTCTTCACCTTGATTCTTTCTTTTCTTTTTTTGTCATCTTTAGTCATTTTCCAACTTTCAGATGCAAAATAATTTAAAAGATATCTGTTAAATAATAGTATTTTTATCATTGCCGTAATTGAAAAGGATATATAATAGTATTTTAATCAATGCTGTTGTAGAGTAACATCATGGAGTCGGCTTAAATAAAAACAAATGATGTTAACTGAGGGATAAAAAGGATACAGACTGGGGAGACAACCATTGTCCTACAGTGACAGGGCTGCTCTATCAGACCAAGGAACAGGGTACATTCTTGTACTGTTGGAGCAGGAGCTAAAGGTTACAAATTCACAACTGACTGAAACACCATCAGAGGAGTCAAGTATGGGATATCAAGAGGCCCTAATTCAGTAGAGGCCCTAATTCAGTAGCAATAGATCCACAGTGCATGAGTAGGACCATTCAACATTCAAAGTTACACCATTCAGTGTATTACAAGATGGTCCGGAATGCTGGCAAGACAGGACACTTTTTTCTGATAAGCTAATACTTCCTCAGTCATGCCTGTTTCTGGGAGTCTAGTGTAGAATAAAAAATCAACTACATATATAGAAAGAGACAGTGGAGAAGATCAATATCATCAGTTAGAACAAGGTCAGGGGTCAGCTGTGGAAGAGACTATCATTGCTCATAAAAAATTCAAGCTAAAGTGTATTGAAAATGAATACAAGTCCATGAGAGAACACATACAATCTTGCATATATTTGACCTGGATTTAGAGTCTATTTCAAGAACTGATGCATTGGTCACTAATCAATGACTGAAGACCAGACGAGCTGTGGGCTGACATCAAGATTACCATATAAGAAAGCAAAAAGTCATTAAAAGACAGAAGAGACTGAAACTTGATTTTGAATGTAAAGAAGCTAAATTTAAAAGAAGTGATGAAATAGGAGAATTGAACAGAAGATTTCAAAGAGCAGTTCAATAAGACAAAGTAAAGTATGGTGCAACCACGGTGGAAGGTAGTATGGCGCTTTCTCAAAAAGTTGCAAATAGAAATACCATTTGACCTAGCAATTCCACTACTGGGAATATACCCCAAAGAAGCCGTAACTGCCACCCAAACAGAAAAATGCACACCCATATTTATTGCAGCTTTGTTTACAATAGCAAAGAGTTGGAAACAACCTAAGTGCCTATCAACAAATGAATGGATAGAGAAGCTGTGGTATATTCAAACAATGGAATATTAAACTGCATTG
>NW_006399773.1:240796-248695 GCF_000299155.1 Elephantulus edwardii
TTTGTCCTGGAGAAGGTGAAGCCAGAATGCTATTTGGAGTCAAGGATTCTGAAGCTCCATCTGACATACTTTGGGCATGTTGCAAGGAGGGACTGGTCCTTGGAGAGGGACATCATATTTGGGAGAGTGGAGGGACTGCGCAGGAGAGGAAGACCCTCGATGAGATGGATCAATTCTGTGAGTGGATTGGTGGGAATTAGTGTGTTTGAGACGGAGAGGTTGGCACAGGATAGAGCAGTGTTTAGGGCTCTTGTACATAAGGTCACTATGAGTCGCAAGCAACTTGATAGCACATAAGAACAACAACAACAATAACAACAACAACTTTTCAAAGAGAAGTGTGAGCTGGGCCAGGGAGGGATGGGCAGTGAGAAAAGTGCAACAATGATTGGATGGAAATCCAAAGTCTGTAAATTTTCATTAAAATTAATAATGATAATAAACTTTTAAAAAAAAGACAAAGTAGTATGAAATTTCCAAAGACCTGGAGTTAGAAAATAAAAAATGAAGAATACACTTTGCATTTCTCAAAGTGAAATAATGGAATAAATAAATGCATGCTTTGCATTTCAATGCTGAAGACTTTTATTCATAAAATATTGAGTGACAAAGAAAGCACTGTTGAAAAGTTCAAGGAATGCACAGTCAGTGTACCAAAAAGAATTGATTGGCTCTGAACATTTAAGGATATATTATATTGTCCAGAATCAACGGTACTAAAGGCTTTGGTAAAAAATAGGCCCCAGGAATCAACGGAATGACAACTATTATGCTTCAACACAAAATGGTGCCCTGGACATGCTCATCTGTTTACATAAAAAAATTTGACCAACTGTCTCAAAAAGATTCATATTCAAAACAAATCAAAAGAATATGAAAATTATCCAATACCATTACTATCACATGGAAGTAAAATCTTGCTGAAGATAATTAAACAAATCAACAAAAACGTCTGGGCAAAGCCTTGCCAAATACTCAAGACTGAATTTAGAAGAGGATGTGCAACAAGACATTATTGCTGATATTAAATAGATCTTGCTTCAAAGCAAAGAACAGAAAGATGTTTACTTGTATTCTATCGGCTGTACAAAAACATTTGACTACGCTAGGAGAGGCTGTTCCCTGGAGAAGGACATCATGATTGGAAACCTGGGGGGACGGGGGAGGAGAGGAAGACCCTCAACCAGGTGAATTGACACAGTGACTCCAGCAGCGGATTCAAATGTGTTGGAGATGGTGAGCATGGCAGAGGATAGGACAGAGTTCAGATCTGCTGTTCACAGGGTCGCTGAGAGTCGTCCTCCACTCATGACCACCTAACAAGAAGAACAAGAAGAAAGGTCGAGCCGCATCGCGGAGCAGCTATCAATATCCTGACATGTGTATTTCATGAGGAGGGGAAATCAGTGTCCGAAAGTTTTACGTTCCTTAGCTTCATAAGGCATCTCTCAAATCTCTGGGATTAGACGCCCGCAGTGACTTTTGTGTTTCTGAGGATGCCCATAAAGCAGGTATCCGAGGGAACTCTTGGTGGCCTCGAGGCAGGAAGCGGCACTGCAATTGCAGAGGAATGTGGTTCGAATCCACCTTATGCTCTGCTGGAGACGGAGGGGCAATCAGAGATCCAATGTGATGGTACACATTAAAAATAATAAAGTTTTTTAAAAACACCATCCCACACAACACAAAACAAAAACAAACATGTGTCCGGGTGAGAGTCTACCGTACGACCAGGCAGCGCGTCACGGAGCCCTCAGCTCTGCGGGGCGCATGCGCGGGCTGCGCGGGGCGGGGAGGGAAGCGGAAGTGTCGGCGCCGGGCAGCTCGGTCGGAGCCCTCTAGCCGGTCCCTGGATCCGGAGTTACTGACCATGGAGGGCCCTGACGAGCCACGACTGGATGCCAAGTCCGGGGTGAGTCAAGGCCTGGAGCCGCAGAGACTAGGGAGCTCTGCCACTTGAAAGATGTGCCCCTTAATTGTGTTTCTGCTTCCGTTTCAGGTCACCAATCAGGTGAGTGCGTGGCCGCGCTGTCCGGAGCCAGCCTCCTCTTGTCCCGACGTGGTGGCCGCGCCGCGTCCGCCTCCTGCAACCCGAGACCCCCTGCTCCGAGGCTTTGGGGCTGCGGCCCTCTGATAGACCACCTTCCACGTTGCATCATCATTTAAGCTTCCTCCAGCTACCCAAAGAGTGCTGACCAAGCATTGTGCTGACCTTGATTGCTCGATGTTTTTCATATCAGCTAGAAACAATGTATTTTACAGTGGGATGGATGTAGAAGTGATGGTGCTAAATTTTGCAAAGGTAGCTCAACAAGTATCTTCTTAGGCTTTTTGAAGATGCAAAGTCCAGTTTTTAAATCTTTCTGTTTATAGAGAGCGAGCAAGAGAGTATACTTGTCCTGGTGAGTGCAGTTTGAACTCATCGTATGCAACAGCTTCTGCAGAGATTGACAGTTTTGGAAACCCTGGGGGTTACTTCCTTGCCCTAGAGCGTCACCTTGAGCCAGAATGGATTTCAAAGGAAGTGAGTTTAGTTTTAGATAAATTCATAAATAATCTCTTGGGAAAAGCACAACCTCTAGGCTTGTCAGAGAGCAAAATCCGAGTTTCCACCTAAAGGAGAGAGAAAAGTGGCCAAGTGTCGTCGCCTTGTGGAAGATGAAAGACTTGCAAGCCCCGTTAAAACTCGGCAGCCCCCTCTAGTCTCAGCCCTTTCACTCTGTGTGTTTATTCTACTAAGGAAAACTTGAATGTATTCAAGTGTAGTTTAAGCCACACACTTTTAAATTGACGACCGTGCTTAGAAACACATTTTTTTTTTGGTCAATAGCTGTCATTTGCGGCAACATGTTAATCTTGTTACACGCTTGCAAGTCTTTGCCCCTGTTTCAGCAAATAGATAAGTTTTAAATGTTATGATATAACATGGAATTTGCTAGCTTAATAATTTCTAAGTGTGCGATTCGGTTTTATGACCTACATTCACAATGAGGAAATATGTGAAGACTAATAATTTCTGATCTGCTTCATGGAGTCAGCGGGAGTCAATTGACTGGACATCGAGGGCTAGTTTTATTTTTCCTTGACAAAAAGCACACTGGAGTCTTTTAGATCAAGGGTTGCCCATGTCTGTGTAAAATATAAGAAAGGACTGAGGTCAGTTGAATGGATTGAAGAATTACAGTACATTCACATGATGGAATACTATGCGGCACACAGGAGCAATGATTTTGTAAATCACTAACTTGGTAAGGACTGGAAAGCATTATGCTAAGTGAACTCACTCAATCACATAAGGACTAATACTCTGTAAGACCATTATTGTAGAAATAGATAACTGGTAAAACATGTTTGGGGGTGGGGGGGGGAGGGTAGCGGGGAGCAGAGTGATAAGGGAGTGTAACAGGGCTGAGGTGAAAACCAGTAAGTCTAGAAGGACTAACAGAAGCATCCAATGGCTGTTCTCCTTCCAACTGATTGGCTGTTTATGAGGATTCCTGGGAAGAGGGAGAGGGTGGGACTCAGAGATAGTGAGATACCCTGGCCTGGCTTTGCTCAGAGTTTATTTGAGTCAATCCAGTTTGATGAAACCATAAATTGAATGATCTTTTCCTTTATATTGAGTAGAATCCTCTGTATCTTCAGTGTTTAGATGATGATGTTGTTAGGTGCCATCGAATCACCTGCAACTCACAGCGATGAACCGTACCATATCCTGATAGGATCTTTAAAAATGGAGTCTTTTTATTTATAGTTTAAGATGTGTACTTTTGTATTATCTTGATAAAATGATAGCCGCATTCACGAAGGCCAAGCTCACATTCATTGCCATTGAGTTAGAACTAGCTGACCCTCCAGAGGGTTTTCAGGTGCTGTAAATTGAATGCAAGGAGATTGCCTGTCTTTCTCTTGTGAGCTGCTGGTGAAGTTGAACTGTCAGAGAAGTGCTACCTGTGGGCTAGCAGCACAACTCCCTACACTAGGGGTAAAAAGAAATGAAACCCAAACCCACTGCCGGGAGTTAAATCTGGAGAAATCTTTATGAGAGGACACTGCCCTTTTGTCTTTTCTCCTTCAGAGCAGCTGGTGGATTCAAACCCCCAACCTTTCTACACTACACCACCTGAATGCCTTAAAAAGGTATTAAATTATTTATACTTTGAATGTATGTTTTTTTAATATTTGAGATTATTTCACTTTTAGGACTAAAATTAGTTTGAGTTCATTGAGAAAGATTATTACCTTTCTCTTCTAGCGAAGCATATGAACTTGCAAGGTTATTCGGGTCACATATCTAATGACAGTTCAGAAGAATGGCAATGTAAAAATTTTAATAATGTCACTATTAAGTACCCAAACCAACAATATTAGCAATAACCACGGCAAACATTTGACTTTATTTACTATGTGGTAGGCTTTTTCCTTGTGCTGTTTAACCCCCACCACACAGTAGTACAATAAACACTGATACTCTCATCCATAAATAGCTGACTCTCTAGCAGGCTTCTGGGTTTTTTGTTGTTTTTTTTAAATTTTATTTTTAATTTTAATGAAAATTTTACAGAGACTGGATTTCCATTCGTTCATTGTTGCACTTTTCTCCCTGCCTCCCCCCAGTACACAATTTTCTTTGAAAAGTAAAAAAAATAAAAATAAAAAATCTTTCAGTGTTTTACAGTCCCTCCCCCCGAGGTCCACTCCACTATGCAGCCTTTGTTCTAGACTCCTGTCATGACAATAATACCTAGTCACAGATCCCTTTTAAACAGTTTACTCCCTCATCTGTTTCAATGCAGTATACATTATTTATCCCATCTTTCTCAGTCTCCCCCCAGCCCCAGTGTCAGTCCTGTTTTATAATAGTGGCACTATGCAGTATTTGTCCTTTTGTGACTGAAATACTTCACTCAGCATAATGTCTTCCAGGGTCATCCGTTTTGAATAATATTGCATGAGTTCCTTGTTTTTCAATGCAACATAGTATTCTATTGTGTGAATATATCACAGCTTCTCTATCTATTCGTTTGTTGATGGGCACTTAGGTTGTTTCCACCTCCTTGCTATTGTGAACAAAGCTGCAGTAAAGATGGGTGTGCATCTAGCAGGTTTTATAGGCAGTAAATCGCACAGGAAGAGATTGCCCATCTTCTCACCTTTACGTTGGCAGCACAGTTCCTGTACCACTTTGACATATCTGTAAATAGAAATACCCAATTTCAGTAATATGCCCAAAGTCATAGGTCATAGAGGTTGAAAATAGTAGATTAAAATGTAACTTTAGGCACTTTACCTCGAAAACAAGCAAGCATGCTGCTTTTTGGCAATAATTCTCTATGAGGAGAAATTTAAAGAATAACAGTACAGAAAACTTCAATTAAAAATAAGCATGCATGTTTTAAAATTGCACAAAGGGTTGATAGGAGAGTAAAGTGTTTGAGAGATTTGACTGCATGGATCATAACAAACTGGCTGACTCTGAGAAGAATGGGAATCCCAGAGCATTTAATCGTGCTAATGCGAAACCTATACTTGGACCAAGAGGCAGTCGTCACAACAGAGCAGGGAGACACTGGATGGTTCAAAATTGGGAAGGGTGTACGCCAGGGTTGTGTCCTATCTCCATACCTGTTCAACCTGTATGCAGAGCAGATTATCCAAGAGGCTGGGCTCTGTGAGGAGAAGCGTGGCGTTAGGATTGGTGGATGATCTATCAACAATCTGCGTTATGCAGATGACACAACTTTGCTCGCTGAAACTGAGGAGGACCTCATGCACTTACTGCAGAGGGTCAAGGACTGCAACCTTCAATACGAACTGAGGCTCAATGTCAAGAAGACAAAAATTCTCACCACTGGACCAATCGGTAGCATCAGGATGGACGGTGAAGAGACTGAGAGTGTTCACAGCTTCAGTTTGCTCGGCTCCATGGTCAACACTCTTGGCACCAGTATCCAGGAAATCAAAAAAACGTATTGCGATGGGAAAGTCTGTGGTTAGGGACCTCTCTAAAGTACTCAGGAACACCGGTGTCTGTCTGGAGACTAAGGTGTGCCTGATACAGGCCATGGTTTTTGCAGAGAGTTGGACAATGACTAGGGAGGATAGAAGGAGAATTGACGCCTTTGAGCTGTGGTGCTGGAGAAGAGTATTGAATGTACCATGGACTGCCAAGAAAACAAGCAGATTCATCCCAGAGAGGGTTAAACCAGGCTGCTCCTTGGAGGCAAAGATTCTGGGGCTTCGCCTGACATACTTTGGACATGTTGTAAGGAGAGACAAGTCTTTGGAGAAGGACATCATGCTGGGTAGCGTAGAGGGACAGCGCAGGAGGGGAAGACCCTCTATGAGGTGGATTGATTCAGCGACTGGGACACTTGGGATGGGTGTGTCAGAGGCAATGAGATTGGCATAGGATAGAGCACGGTTTAAGGCTGTTGTACATAGGGTCGCTATGAGTCACAAACGACTTGATGGCACATAACAACAACAACAGCCTTAGGGGAATAATTTGTGTTCATTTTGGGTGCTATGGAATCCACTCAGTTTCTATCTGAAGGACTGATAGAACTTCCTTGTGGAAAGACACAGACACACTATTTGAGTAGAGTGTTAACAGTACTAGAATATAAAATAAATGAAAATTCAAAGAAGGTTTGGTTATCAGGAAAGACATCACTGAATAGGTTGGAATTTTGAAGAATTCGGAATGTTTTATCTCTGACAGTTACATTCCAAGAGGAATGAACAGGATGAGCAAACGTTTAGAGGCTGAATACGAGAAAGGATACAGTCCCCGTTCAGTGGAGCTATGCTGTGAGATCGCTAGCGTGCCAGGTGAGATGTCGGTACTTAGCTAATGAGGCAATAGAGAGCCATTACAGGATTTTGAGCTGGGATTGTAGATTTGGATCATTTAGGATCAGTAGTATTCCTGGGGGCGCTGTGGTGGCGGACTGTAGATGGTTGCACTGGTGACCCAAAGCCGGCCTCCCTGCCAGTCTGAATCCACCAATTGCTCTGTGGGGAGAGAATTGAACAGTCCTCTCTGAGGCGATTCATTGTCTTAAAAAACCCACCAAGTGTCAGCTGTGCGTCAGTCTGACTGAATGGCAGTGAAATCTAAGAAACAGGAGTAGAGTATGTGCCTTACCAGGCTGCTAGCCAAAAAGGTCAGTGGTTCAAGTTCACCAGGGACTCACACTGTGGAAGGATGATGGGCAGTCTCCTATAAATATTTACAACCTCAGAAACCTGTAGGGTTAATATGAGTTGCATCTACCCAACGCCAGTGAGTTTTTGTTTTAAAGATAAAACTCAAAAAAGATTGAGAAGTATATAAATATTTCTAGGATGGCATTCTATATGGTTATTTTTCTAATTTTCTCCTGTGTTAATATTTTTAAATGTTATGTGCCATTGAGTTGCCTGTGACCCATTGTTGTCGTTGTTATGTGCCATCGAGTCATTTGCGATTCATAGCGACCCTGTGTACACTGTTTTAGCCTGTGCCAATCTAGCCATCTGAAACGCACGTATTCCCACTGCTCCAGTCACAGAATCGATCCATCTCATCAAAGGTCTTCCTCTCCTTTGCCACCCCTCCACTCTGCCAAACATGATGCCCCTCTCCAAGGACCATTCCCTCCTTGCAGCATGCCCAATGTATGTCAGACAAAGCTTCAGAATCCTTGACTCCAACGAGCAATCCGGCTTCATCTTGTCCAGAACAAACTTGTTTGTTCTCCTAGCAGTTAATGGTATATTCAACACTCTTCTCCAACACCAAAGCTCAAAGGCATCAATTATACTTCTGTCAACCCTATTCACTGTCCAACTCTCTGATGCATAGCACATAATTGCAAAGACTATAGCCCGAATCAGGCGCACCTTAGTCTCCAG
>NW_006399773.1:250434-324509 GCF_000299155.1 Elephantulus edwardii
TCGTCGTCTTCTCCTGTGCTGTCCCTCCACCCTTCTGAGCATGATGATGTCCTTCTCCAAGAACTTGTCTCTCCTGGTCATATGCACAAAGTATGTGAAATGGAACTTCAAAATCGTAGCTTCCAAGGAGAAACTTGGTTTCACCCTCTCTATGACACCTATTTGTCTTCTTGGCAGTCCATGTTATGTTTAAGACTCTTCTGCAGCACTGCAATATAAAACTAAAATATTTTTGGAATTTTTTTCTTTATAGACAATATTACAAGGTATCATACCAATTTCTTTTTATTATGGTTGATGCTAATTTATTGGTATAGCTTTTTCCCTACACTTGGTTCCTGGTTGTTTTTCTTCTTTGTACTCATTTTACTGTGTTGCTTTTAGTTTTAGGTTTCACTATTAGCTTTATTGACTTGCTTGCTTTTCATTTACTTTTTTCTGCTTTGTAGAAGAATTTTGGGGGTCACCATTACACTGCTTCACTCTTAATATTCTCCAAAATGATTCATGTGCTCTCTTTTAAAATATTTTTATTGGTTTGTTTGTTTTCCTTAACTGCCTATGCACTTAGTTTCCACTTATGGCTAAACTTAATTTTTAAAAGATTTGCTTTTAATTTACATTTGAATGCTGTGTTTCGAATTTTTAAATCCCCTCATGACTCTAAAACTAGTTTGCTCTCTTTCTGTGCCTGGTAGCTCTGCACCTGCCAATTTCCTGGTTGTAGTGGTTCGTGGAGTCTGACATTGTGCTTCTTAATTACTTTTCTGCTTGAAGTGCTCCAGATAATCCAGAGTTTCACTTCTGCCTGTGAAAGCCGGTTGGATAATGCGTTATTGTTGCATCACGAAGGGTAAAAATGCAGTCTCACCAGGTGATTGTATAGACAGAACAAATTCAAGAAGTTCCCAGTTGAATTTTTGGTTATTTTGCATATATTGCAATGGATAACGATACCTTTCCTCAGGAACACTCCTAACTTCTGTTCATGGACTTTTTAATCCAGTTATTGACCATTCCACTTTTGATACTCCTACCATCAAGTCTTGATGGTCTCTTTGCAATGAAAATATATAAATTCCAAATGTATAGCTGATTCTCTCAGTCATTGGGTTTAGATTTTTATCATTATCTTTGAACTTCCTGAAACTATGGAGACAATCATTCTTCCTTAATAGACTCACCACCTACATCCAGGCACTTACAGCTTTGTACTTGGATTTACTGCTGTGCTTTGCTGCAATCAGGTTAACATTTGTTAAATGAGTGCTTTTCATTTAGTCATCTTACTACTTAAAAACATCAGTGTGTTCTGCTTATAGAAAAATGCCAAATCATTGAGTATACTTCCAGTCTGTGCAAGTGATTTATTGCAAAAATGACCTTGATCTAAACTCACTTTGGTCAACTTTATTTTCATTAACGCTTTTTTTTAAAAAAAAAAAAAAAACAGCAAAATCTTTTCCCTACAGCTGATCCCCTGTCTCTTCAGCAAACTTGAGTATTCGCATGCCTAATTGGTTCAATCTCCATTAAACATAGACTCTATTAGGTGGTAGATTTGGGGGATATATGAAAAAAAGACATTTCTCCCCAACTTCAGTTCTGTTAATTGAAACTTAAGTTTTTATTCCAAGGGCTGTTGTAACTAATTACCACAAACTGGGTCACTTAAAACAAATTTTATTCTTTCACAGTTCTTGATGCTAAGTCTGGAATCAGGATGCCTGCAAGGCCAGGCTATCTTTGGAGGCTCCGGGAGATGCTTCTCCACTACTTGCTCTTAGCTGCAGGCATTGCCTACAGACCTTGGTGTGCCTGGCCTTGTAGATGAAGTGCTTTAATTTATCTCCATTCTCACATGGTGTTCCCACTAGTATCTCTCTCTTTGTGTCCTTAACCTGATTATATCCGCAAAGACAGTATTGCTGAATAAGGTCACACTCACAGGTACCAGAAAGTTTTGCTGATTTATTTTTCTTTTTTTAAAAAAACCTTGGAGTATTTATCTTAATTTTGTTCTTTATATTTTGAAAATATAAAATAGTTATTGAGTGAATTTTTTTAGAATAGTTATTCGATGTCTTTACAAGTCTTAAAAGTTGTTCTAAAGATTCCAAAAGTATTGAGTACTTTTCCGAGGATCACACTTTAAAAAAAAAAAAAAGAAAATACTGTGATTTTTTATAAATTTCTGAAACAAGCTGAGACGCAGACAGAAAAATTTGATCACATACACGAACACAAATAATTTTTAACTTGATCACACAAAACATTCTTAAATACAGACTATTATGTGTTTTTTTTAAACAGATGTGAGGTGTATGTGAAGGAGAAGGGAATTTATTTCTCTGCTTTTCTTTATAACAATTTTTTTAACAAAGGGAATTTTTTAAAAAATTTCATTATTTCTTTGTGTGTGTATCGTAAAATGGGATCTGACTGGTACAGGAGGAGATTGCTCCTCCTTCGCCAGCAGATTATCTGGTGGATTCGAACCTCATATTTCTGGGATTACAGTGCAGCTTCTTGCCACTAGGCCACCAGAGCGCCCTGGAGAAGGAATTTTTAAAGCATTTGAAAGTTTTCAATTTTTTTTCTCCCTAAACTTAAATAGTGCTTTAAGGTCATTGTTTAAAAAGAAAATTTTAAAGCAATAAATATTTTATATATGTAATGCATGTTGTTGTGTACTACTGGGTCAGAACTGACCCATAACTGACTCTCTAGCAGATTTTCAGAGGCAGTTAATCCAAAGAAGATTGCTCATCCTTCCCTTTCATGCTCCTGCTTCATGTTTCAAACTTTTTTACTTTTTTTAATTGAAACTTTGAAACTTTTTTCAGGAATTCAAACATTTTTAGGGGGATGCAGTTGAGCCCCCAATAATGAATGTAAGGTCATTTTTCTCTGTATTATTTATTCCTCAACAGTGTTCTTTGATCATATTAGCCTACCTAAATTTTCCCCTCTTAACCAACAGTATCTCTTCTCTTTTTACTCTTCATGTCCCTCCTCCTACCCCGTTCTTTCTCCTTCTTTCATGGGAAATAGGACATTTTATAGAAAAGTACATAAAATATAGGTGTTTTAATGGGTAACTTTAAAATTTCACCTGTAAAACCACAATAAAAAAGTCAAGAAGTAGAACACTAGCTTCAACGAGCTTCATCTCCATTGAGCAGTAATGACACAAATCAGAAACACTAAAGAGAGACTGAGGAGATGCTGGTGAGACGATGGTGAGATTACACGAAGTCCAGCCACAGTGGAAAACAGTAATGACGCTTCCTTAAAAAAACAGAAGTAGAAATTCCGTTCATTCCAGCAGTCCCAATCCCAGGCATATATCCTCAGAGCTGTGACATGGAGACATAGACACTCCCATGCCCACTGTAGCATTAGTCACAATAGCAAAAAGATGGAAATCTAAGTTTTTATCATAGATAGGTAAACTGAAAAACACATGCAATGGAATACAACGATATATGCAGTATGCAAAATAATGATGACTTTATAATATGTCTCACAACTGAATCTGGAGGAAACTGCTGAGTAAATAAGTCAGTCACAAAAGACAAATAAAACTCTACTTTTATAAATAGAATGTGGAAATTATCGTACAATATCATTAAGATTGCATGCAAGCAAAATACTACAGAAGATCATTCAAAACCGGCTAGAACCATACATGGAGAACTGCCCGAAGTTCAAGCTAGATTTAGAAGAGGCCATGGCACCAGGGATACCACCTCTGATGTCATATGGATCCTGGCTGAAAACAGAAAATACCAAAAGAATATATATATTTATTTGTGTTTTATTCACTATGTAAAGGCATTTAACTCTGTGAATCATAACAAATTATGGCAAACATTATGAAGAATGAGGATCCTAGAATTGTTCTCATGAGAAATCTATGCCTAGACCAAAAAGCTGTTGTACAAACAGCAAGGAAACACTAAATGGTTTAAAATTAGGAAAGGCATATGTCAGGGTTGGATCCTTTCCCCAAACCTATTCAATCTGTATGCTGAGAAAAAAATTATTTGAGAAGCTGAACTCTCTGAAGAAGAATGTGGCATCAGGTTTGGAGGAAGACTCATTAGTAACCTTCAGTGTGCAGATGGCATAACCTTGCTTGCTGAAAGTAAGGAGAATTTAAAATACTTGCTGCAGAAGATCGAACACCATAGCCTTCCATATGGATTGTACCTCAGTGTCAAGAAAACAAAAATTATCACCACTGGACTAATAGGCAACATCATGATAATGGAGGAAAAAAATGAAATTGTCAACCACTTCAATTTACTTGAATCTAAGTACACTTGACACTAATAGACAAGGAGATGTATTGCACTGGGAAAGTCTGCAGTCGGGGAACTCCAAATTACTGAGGAGCAGTGATGTTAGTTTGAAGACTAAGGTGCACCTGATCCAGACCATGTCCTTTTTCTTTTTTTTTGCCCACAAAAAGAAATTTTAATAAATATAAAATAGGACATATATAATGTGACAATTCCTCTCATAATCCCAGGCACGTGGTTATCTGCATAATGCCTGCTGATCACCATCATTCCTTTAAAAAGCAAAGAAAGAAAAGATTTCAAAAGAAGGGGTTGGTTGAAACGAGCACAGCAAAAAGAGGGTGCATACAGGAAATAAGAAAATACATCTAAATCTTTACCTATTAGAAAGGAACCAAGCACAAACATTCCCTGATAAATGAAATATTGTACTATTGTATCAATAGATATGTTCTCTGTACTCATCATTTAAAATATATATCTGTAAATTAAACTAGACTCACATATAAATAGCTGATGGTATCCCAGGGGACAATGAAACTTTTTAGCAAAAGCAAAAGACAGACACTTTTTAAATCTAGGTCCACCCTTCTCCAGAGAGAAAAAAAAAGTTATGTAATGATAGTAAATGGAAAGCTAATACAGAGTGTGGATGGAGTCAGCACCATGTGACTAAAGCAAGGCACAGAGTCCTACAGAACATAGGAAGACTATGGTAAATGACCCAGTGACTTCAACACAGGCTTAGGCACAGCAAAAATTGGTGGGAAGACAGGGAATCAGTCAGTGTTTCCTTCTGTTGCACACAGAACCTGAGTGACAGCCACCTTGTAAGCACCTAAAAACAATGGTCAATACTAGAATGTACAATCCTGCAACGATAGTAACAATAACTTGTGAACAGATATATAGATAAATCTGCTTGTTCAAAACGTGAGCGAAGTCATAAAGGAACATTCCCTTCTACATATACATAGGTATGTTGTTAGGTGCCTTTGACTTAATTACTACTTACAGGGACGCTGTGAACAACCAGTCTGAACCCTGTCCTGTCCTTTGTCATCCTTATGTCTGACACACATCATTCCTGCCCATTGCTGAAGTCACCATGTCAGTCCATCTCGCTGGGGAATCATCCTCAATTCTGCTGATTTCCTGGCTGCTGGTACTAACGATGTTGATTGTTAATCCAAACAAGATGAAATAATTGACAACTTCAGTCGTCTCTCCATCTATTTTGATGTTGACTGTTGGTCTTGTCACAGGATCTCTGTTTCCTTGCTGTTGAGCTGCAGTCCATACCAAAGGCTGTAATCCTTGATCTTCTGCAGCAAGAGCTTCATATCGTCCTCACTTGGAGCAAGCAGGGAGTGTCATGTGCATAATGCAGGTTGTTGATGAGTCTTCCTCCAGTCCTGATGCCATACTGCTCCTCTTAGAATCTAGTTTCCTAAATTATTTGCTCAACATATAGACCGAATAACTATGGAGGATACAACCCTGTCACGTTTCCCGATTTAAATCATGTAGGTTCCCTTACTCTGTTGATTTAAATCATGCAGGGTTCCCTTACTCTGTTCACACACCAGCTGCTTGATCTAGGTATAGATTTTGTATGAGCATAATTAAGGGTGGGATTCTCTTCTCAGTATTAGCCATAATTAGTAACGATCCATACAATCAAATGACTTTGCAGTCAGTAAAACACTAGAGTTGAGACTGCTTATGCATACAAATTTGTAAAATGCTGCATGCATACTTACATTGTGTGTGTGTGTGTGTGTGTGTGTGTGTGTGTGTGTAAAATAGTACTTACGGGCACAGTTAAAGAAACTACTTATATATTGAGACTGAACTACTTACTGGCTGTGAAAGGTGGGAACCATAGTCTCAGGAGATATCTAGGTCAATTGGCAAAAACAGGTCTTAAATACAGTTTTCAAAATGTGGGGCCAGTGAGTCACATCTCGGTTGTTTAAAGTTTGCTGGTGACCATCTAAAATATAGCCATTGGTCATCTACTGTCTGGAACAAAAGAGAATGAAGAAAACTGAAGATTCAAGGAAGTCCAAAGGACCATAGGCCAATAGGAACCACAGCCTCGTCTATCCTGAGACCAGAAAAGCAGGGGGCCAGCAACCAGTAACACAGGTGGAGGGTCCTTGCTAGCATGGGGGGAAATATAGAACAAAATTAAAATTCAGATTAATAAATAAAAGGCTTTACTACTCTGAAAGGGACTGGATGAACTCCTAAGGGTATTTCCCAACTTGAAAGTGAAGATACTACTGGTGTTTCTTTGAGTCAATTAATTAGGCATATAAAATATATATATAGTTTAACACTAGGAATGGCTTTGCCCCTTAGAGCAGTCAGCCCTACAAGACTAAATGGGCAAAAACATTTGCCCAAAACCAGAGATAAGAAGGCAGGCCAACAAAGGGACACTGGCTGAATGGAAATGGGGATGTCAGGGAGGAAATGAGAGTCTGGACACATTGTGATTGGAACTAGTATAAAAAAAAGTATGTAATGTCCTACCAACTAGATAGTCCTTCAGTTTTCTTTTACTGAATTTCAATAAATCACTGATTTTTTTCCCTTTATAACATTCCTTATATTTCCTTGTATAAACTCTAAACTGACTTTTCCAACTATCACTAAGTTCAGAATCCCCTGGACTTTGTCACTCCCAGTTTGCAAACTCCTGTGTCTCTCAATAAAGTACTTTACTTGTCAAAAAAACCCCAAACAAAAAAACTAGTTTCGTGCCATGTAGTGAATGAAAACTAATTTGCCAATAAACTTTTATTAATTAATTAATACACAATAAAACATTAAGCCCTTTGGGGAAAAATTGAAGATCATAAAATAACATGTCTTTAGAAACAGCAAAACATTGATAGTAGTAGTGTAAGTTATCAGCAGTCTCAGATGAAAGCTCAGATGGTTAAAGTTCTGCTACTCACCTCAAAGCTGGCAGTTTGAACCCAGCCAGACGTGCCTCAGAGGACAGGCCTGGTGATGTGTTAGAATGGACGTGAAACCTTTCGGAGGGCAGATCTACTGCACATGTATGTGTTATCTGCATGTCAACACTGACTCCTTGACAGCTCTCAGTAACAAAAGATACCAGTCAATTTCCAAGTTTTTCCCGAGTATCTGCTTTTTTACTAGTCTAATCTTTGAGATAGCGCAGGAGAGGAAGACCCCGGATGAGATGGTTTGGTACAGTAACTGGGGCAGTGGGGGTTGGTGTGTTGGGATCAGTGAGACTGGCTCAGGACAGGGCAGGCTTCAGAGTTGCTGTACATAGGGTTGCTACGGGTCACAGGCGACTCAGTGGCACATAGCAGAAACAAACTTCAGTTGAGAACAAAACAGATGAAAATCTCATTACTCAAAGATGTGTTTAGAGTCAGAGTTAAGAACTATACTTGTCCAATCCCATTAAGGATAGGACAGGATTCAGATTGAGGGACACTATAAGCTATACTCAACTCCACAGCACCTAACAACAACCATTTCATGCCACAGGGACACTGAACAATTATTGACAAGAATCAGGTAAAACAGCCAGGCAGGCAGAGATCAGAAAGCATGTAATCTCTGGACATTGGTTTCCATTCTGATTCCAGAAATAAGCGACCTTGTGTCTTTTAAGCTCTCTGAAATGTGGTTTTGTCATCTGCAAAACAGATATAATAGCCTGTACTATAATGATGAATCACTGAGGTATTTAACACATGCAGAATGCGTAGTGCCTCACGTGTCTCACTGCCGTGCTCATCTTCAGTGATGACATCCAAAACCCATTTCATTGCTCAGTGATGTTAGTTCAGAGATGAGGGTGTGAAGTGAGGAAAGAAACTGGAATGGCCCGAAGCATGCCTCCTGCATGAACACACATGAGGACTTGGGTTGTGGGGTGGGGAAAGGCATGTATGGAACAAGTAAGTGAGGGGAGAGATGCTTGGAACGAACAGCCCCCTGAAATGCTGGAGGCCAGTAAGGATAACCCATTCACCACCACCTATCTGTCACTTTGTGGTACTCTGGTGGCTTGCCTGTTGCTCTGCTCCTGGAAGCGATGCCATTTTTCAAATGCCGGCAGTGGTGCTTCCAGATGGCCCAGATAAGGAAGAGAGACCTAGAAAGTGAGTTCTGAGAAATTAGCCACTGAAAATCCCAGTGGTCCCCAACAGAACACTGTACTGTGTCAGGCTTCGAGGTGAGTGACTCCCTCTGCAGAGGTCAGTGAACTCAGTCTCACCAGTGACCATGGTGACAGCTGGATCGATGTACCTTCCGCTACGTGGTGCACAGTGTCCCCAAGTGTCAAAGCCTGCTCAACCGCAGCTAACAAGGAAAACCAGTCTGACCACATCTTTCTTCTGCTTGGATGACCCACCCTAAGGAGACTTGTGTATTTGTGCTTGGAGTTTTTGCTTTTTTCAAGATGACATAAAACACCCTTTCTTGTTTTAGTTGCATCTTCCTGCCCATCATTCCTCGCCATTGTCCTTTGATTGTTGTATTGTGTGCTGTTGAATCAGAACTGACTTACTGACCCTCCAGCGGGTTTTCAGAGGCAGTAAATCACACGGGAGGAGGTTGCCCATCCTTCTCCTTCAGAGCAGCTGGTGGATTTGAACTGTGTGCCTCTGGCATTGCAGCACATCTTCTTCCCTTTAGGCCACCAGAGCCTATTTTCCTTTGATTATATTTCCACTAACGTAATACATTTTTTTTTGTTAGAGGAATGACAGTTAATAATCAACAATCAAATAAACAATGATAAAGAATTTTTAAAAACATATAAAATATTTTATGACCAGTGAAATTAAAAATTGAGCATAGACTTTGTTGAAATTACAAGTTGAGAATAAGAGGAATAAAACTGAATAAATACTGGCATTCCTGACGGTGCTGTTCCTGATGTATTGTCTTATCTTGTTTTATTAAAGCTTATAGATTTTCAGTGGAAACTGGGAATGGCTGTGAGCTCGGACAGCTGCAGATCTCTTAAGTACCCTTATGTTGCGGTCATGCTGAAGGTGGCAGATCCCTCAGGCCAGGTCAAGAAGAAGTCCTTCGAGATGACAATTCCACAGTTCCAGGTTTGTCATTCACCCTACTACGTCCTACCTAATTTCTTTATAATTGCTGTTTTGAAAAATGCATAAAATATGTCATAAAGGAAGATTGTAATGGTTTTTATTTACACGTGGTTTACTTTTCTATTTATTAAAAAAATAAATACATCCGCATTTGTTTTCTGAGGGAAGTTGAGAAATTTCCTTTAGTCTTTCCACGTCTCCCATTCGCTGCTGTTGAGTTCATTCCAACTCACAGTGATCTTCCACCAGGGGAAAGCTTAAGAGACCGTTTTGCTTCCCGAGAGAAGATAACAGATTTGTACCAGCAGAGATGCTCAGCCTTTTGCTTAACAGTGACCCAACCTATCAACTAAGTTGCCTCAGCTCCATTTTCCCATGTAGTGTGTTAAATTTGTGTACTAACTCACTTGGTAACTTTCAAAGCATTCATCTCTGTGAACATGGTAAGCACATTTTCCTGTCTTGTGGCTGGCTTTATTAGCTAGACGTCTCAGTAACGGAATGTATTTGTTGTTCTTGTTGTTGTCATGTGCCGTTAAGTCAGAGCAGGTGGTGGATCTCACTCCATGCTTTTGAGTTGACGGTACACCGCCTAACAGGTAGGCCACCAGAGCATCCTAAATTTTATTTAGAGTGGCACTGTTACTGTTCTGTCTATTGCTATGATATTGGAAATTATACCACCCATATTCAGATACTGACAGAGTCATCTTGATGGCCAAGTTTCAGCAGAGCACCCAGACCAAGTCCGACAAGGAGGAAAGGCCGAGTGATCTTCAAAATTAGTAAAAAAAATCCTACAAGAGGTTCACTATAACGCTGGAGGGAGTTCTGGTGGCTGAGTGGTAGTGAGTTGTGCTGCAAAAGCAGAGACAAGTGGTTCAAATCCACCAGCTGCTCTTGTGGGAGGAAGATGGGCAGTTAACTCCTGTGTGATTTCCTACCTCTGAAAACCCACTTGAGAGTCTCTATGAGTTGGTTCCATCTTGACAGTACCTTATAACAACAACATAATGCTAGAAGTCATGAGTCCCCTGGGTTGGAAGCTATTAACTACTGGAAATGGTTCAGCCTTGACCTTCCAACAAAAGGCGGAAATTATCAAACAATATCATTAATAGCACATGCAAGTAAAATCTTGAATATTATTTTAAAAATGACTGGAACAGAATATCGACAGGGAAGAGACTGTGGCACAGGGGTAGCATTGCTGACATCAGGTGGATCTTGGCCAAATATAAAAATATTTACTTGTGTTTATTGTCTTTGCAAAGACATCTGACTGTGTGGATCATAACAAATTATGGCTAACATTACAAAGAATGGGAATCCCACAGCACTTATTTGTTCTCATGCAAAACCTATACTTAGAGGTTGGATCTATATTGTACTAGAGCTCCGATCTTTAAGAAAGAATTTACAATCCTGAATGCAGCCTTCTAGATTTAAAATGGGTAGAGCTAGCCTGTCTTTTTTTTTATGTTGTTGTTTTCAGTCAAGAGCTAATATAATACTGAGGAGCTCAGGTGATACAGTTCATAGGAGTCGCACTGCTAACCTAAAGGCGTCTCACCTCTCTGGTTGTTTTAGTTCAAACCACATAAAGCTTTATGGGAGAAAGATGGGACATCTCCTCCTATGTGATTTACAGGCTCCGAAACGCGAAGGAAGGGAGCTCTGGTGGCCTAGTGGCAAGAAGCTTCACTGCAATCTCAGAGGTGCACAGTTTGAATCCACCAGATGCTGTCCCGGAGAAAGAGGGACAATCTCCTCCTGTACCAGTCAGATCTGATTTGACACCACACACACACACACACTAAAAAAAAAAAATAAAAAGAAACCCGAAGGAGGGTTAAGTGTGAAACCCAGTGGAGGGCTTTCCAAGAGTTGTTTGTTGACAGTGTTGACTATATAATAAATGTTTCTGGTCTGCTCTTAAAAGAGTTTTCTTCCTCAGGTGATATTTTTTTTTAAAAAAAAACTAATCAAAGGCTAATTGTCCACTATCCAGTAATATTCTTGCTTGCAGAAACAAATTTCACCTGTTAGTTTCCTCAATAATTTTTGAGAAAGTAGCAATAAAATTACCATACAGTGAAAAAACTCGATTTAAGATTTTAAAACCAAGGTTAATACTATGTTTTAAAAGCAAGATTAATATTGTGTTTTCTTTTACTTTGCAGAATTTCTACAGACAGTTCAAGGAAATTGCTGCAGTTATTGAAACTGTATGAAAATGGACTACTTTGCTGCTAAAATGGCTTTTGCTCCAAAACCATGGACTTCACTTTCTATAACAAAACTACATAAGAAACAAATGATATTTACTTCATGACAATTGCACTGTTAATTTTCCACTTTTGTAAGTAATAAAAAACTGAAAAACAAGAATTTTGATATCCAGCTTCCTGAATTTACTAAAAGCCACTGATTTGAGCAATGTAAAAAGATGAACTCAGATTATATGTATTCTATCTCAATTGTTAAAAAATGAATGCAGAAAGATTCTACTGAAGGCAACATAAGTTTATATATTAATCCAATAGTTTGATGAACTTTTCCCTGGAATTTAGGTGAAAGTTTACGGAGAAATTGGTTTTCCATTCTACATTTCATATATTTTTGCCTCTTGGCATTGATTTTAGTCCTCACATTGTAACACTGCTCACCCCATTTCCTCCTTGTGATTCCCATTTTCATTTGTCTGACTTTCCTATCCCTTCTTACCTTCTGAACTTTATCACTGGGAGAATACTGCCCTTTTGAACTCATACGGTTGGTGGGTCTAAGGAGTTTGTATCTCCTTGGTGTTCTTGTTCACCTTATAAACCAGCTTATTATGTAACTAAAAGTTAAAACCACAGAGATGAGCTCAGTTTCAGGCTTGAATTTATAAAAGGGCCTTAGTCTAAGGGATTTCAGTAGATCTCTGGTGGCCTAATGGTTAAGGACTTGTGTTGCCACCCCAAGACAGCTGGTTCGAATCCACCAGCATCTCAGCTGGAGAAAGATGGGCAGTCTCCTGTGTGATTATTGCCTCTGAAAACCTGCTGGGAGCTATGAGACAGTTCCTACTCAAAGGCAATGAGTTATTGTCTATCAGACCAGTTAGGCTTGTTTTTCATGATTCTGAGTTTTGTTCCACCTTTTCCTTCCCAGCACCTCCTATTGTGATCCCTTTCAGAACAGTAGAAGCTGAGACTTCTGGTCTCAGGGTCACGGCAGCTCTTGGAATGGCCCATTAGTTCTTTGGATTGTTTCCACGTGTCTTTGACTGTCTTCATTATTCTTTGGAGGGGAGTTATACCTTAGGTGAACACTTAAAAGCTTTTAAGACCGTAGCTGCCACTCACCAAAGTAGGATATAAAACGTGGTGGACAGTGGTAACACCAGCTGACCTAGATTTCTATGTAGACTGTGGACTTGAGCTCCCAGACCATGTGATTTTTCCCTTAAGGAAGTCAATAATGTTAAAAGGTACTAGGAAATGGGCTCTATATAACTTAAGTCTGAGATTTAGAAAGTTTTTATCAATCAGAAAAGTAGTAGTTGATTAGTAAAACTTTATGAATTCACTCTGATAACACTGACTTATTCTAAAGGCAGGCAGCGAGAAGAGTGAGGCTACTTCGCTTAAGTATGGACTCGGCTCCATCCTTACCTTCATGAAACTGACGTTCGACTGTGGCTACTAATATTTATAAAAAGTTTAATAAGAGATGTGGTACCTGCCAGGAGACCCCAGTGCCACATGTGTATTGAAGGTGTTTCCAGAACAACGGAAAAAGGAGTCTTTAAATGTCTAGGTTTGAGATCCTAGGATTCAGGCGAGCTCTGGTGGCCTAGTGGCAGGAAACTGCACTGCAATCCCAGAAGTGCACGGTTCAAATCCACCAGATGCTCTGCTGAAGAAGGAGGAACAGTCGCCTCCTGTACCAGTCAGATCCAATTTGACGGTACACGCAAAAGAAAAAAAAAAGAAAAGGAAAAAAAAAAAAAGAGATCCTAGGATTCAGAAGGAAGACTCTGGGCATTTCTTGTATTTAATATGAGAGACATACACAATTAACATGTTTTATCATTTAAATATCCTGTGTATGCAGCTCTGGTGGCATAGTGCAATGTCTGTTGTGCTGCCAACTGAAGGCCAAAGGTTAGAATCTGCCAGCTGCTCCCGGGATGGGTGCCCCGGTTCCCTAAAGGCAGGGAGCGAAAGTTGCCGTAAAGATCAGAGGTGCAAACACCCCAGGCAGTTCATGGGAGAAAGCTGGGTGATTTCTTCCCATCAAGATTTACAGCCGTGGAAACCAGCTGAGTGTCCCCATCAGTTGGGCCCTACTCAATGGCAGAGGACTTGGTCTAGCTGGTCACAAAGAGGAGAGAATATATGTGACTGAAGCAGAGATGCCAGAATAATGAACTGCTGGGAGAACTGCCAGAACTTCCTTCTAAAACCTTTTTCAACATCAAATCACCAGGACGTGAATCAGTGATGCCTGGGTTTGGAAGAATTCTTCAGAACCTAGAGAATGCACCATAGCTTTTAGACACCAGCCTTCACCGGTTCTTCAGAGTCATCTGAGTTTGGAAGACATTGAGGCGTGCACCTCTGAGAA
The DNA here is from genome assembly GCF_000299155.1 of Elephantulus edwardii. Taxonomy (NCBI): domain Eukaryota; kingdom Metazoa; phylum Chordata; class Mammalia; order Macroscelidea; family Macroscelididae; genus Elephantulus; species Elephantulus edwardii. The sequence goes on from NW_006399773.1 coordinate 264,479, forward strand.
GACAATCCCCAGTGGAAGAAGCAATTCACAAGGTATTTCCTTTAAGAAAATGAAAACAGAGATTACATAGGTTATTATTCAGAAAATTCATCCTCAGTTTGGCTATAGTACTGATGACAGCTGTTCACACGGGTGTAAAGCAAGGAGGGCCCAGCTGGAATCCTAAAAATCCATTGTCATGCTACCATCCTTGCCATGCATCAAAACCCACTCAGACCTGACCCTCCACTGGGTTCCTGAGGTTAAAATTGCACAGGAAGACATTGTCTGTCTTTATCCTGTGCAGCCACTGGTGGCTTTGATCTGCTGGAGAGGCACAGCCTTTGGACAGCAGTGCAACTCCCTACAGACTAGGCCACCTGAGAGCTCCCTGTTACTGTCTCAGTAATAGCAGACTGTCTACACAGAACAAAGCTCACTAGGAACAGTCTTCTCTAAAGCTTTGACTCAGAGTAAGGACAAAGAGCTGAAAACATCCAGCCAGTCCTCAGAAAGGAGCAACATGCTGGACAAAGTGGAAGGTCAGTGGAAAAGAGGAAGAGCCTCAATTAGATTGACTATAACAGTGACACCAACAGACGGCTTGGACACAGCAGAGACGATGAGGGTGCAGGAGAGGGCAAAGCTTTGATCTGTTGTTCACAGGGTCAACTTTCAAAGACACTCGACAACACCAACCATGTACTTTAATATGTTTCCTGATTCTGTTAACTGAGACTCATTATTTGAATACAGAGAGGGGGAAAGATTTAGCAATTTCTTCCGTTGCGCATATATAAAGTTTGCCATCCACGTTTTTAAGAGTGACAATCCCTCAACAATATGTATCATAGTGCACATTATTTCTATTTCACAGAAGTTTTGAAGAAGGATATACTGTGTCACCAGTTGTCATTTTCAGATTTTGTAACATAGCCAATCAAAACTGCACTAAGTGATGATTAACTATTTGGGCACACAAATGTTAAGAATGAATTGTTTTTATGTTATTACATTGAGTATATATGCATATATAAAAGAATCTATGTGCACAAAGCTCAGAGCTGGCTTGATAAATTTTATTCTGAGTTCTAGATCACATTGCTGTTGGGTTGGGCTGTCAAGTTCAACTGTAATTTGTATGTCTTATTACCAGTTGAGGGCATTGTTGTAAGACATATTTATGTCATCTTTTATTGCTAATTAGGACAGATGACTGTATGGCACTTAAGCCCTTGCTTACTATATATTCCAAGGCCAAGTTAATTAAAAGTGTGAGAATTGTGTAGTGACATATTTATGTTTTGCTGATTTATAGAGATTTGATTAATGCTATCATTCTGTTCTCATGGAGTGCAGGTGCAAAACCTCCTTTAGGGACGTTATTTATGACTTGTTTCACATACTCCTTTTGTCTACTGTCAACACTAGAGCACATTTCTAATGACTTATTAAGGGATGTTAATGGATGGAGAGTATTTTAGAAATGCGTATGCTTCTATGCTCAGAACTTCTATTTCTCACTTCACATTATAAGTGACATGTTTAAAAACCTTATAAAAACATTAACAAGGCAGAGAGCATGATGGAAGCATCCCTAGCAGTATACCTAACAGTGGCTTACCCATAAGTACTTTAAGAACATCAGAGACTGGAGAACACACAGGAAGTCTATCTAAGAAACAAACCAAAATCCCCTTCTCTCTGCCTTCCTCCTCCCTGGAGGCCCCAGCTTCAAAAGTTAAAGTGGCTCACTTGCATTCTCACACTGCTCAGTCCTTGTCTCTCAACCACCCCATTTTTACACCTTCCTTTGCTCCAGCTGCAGTGTAACATTTCTGGGCTGAAGGTTATAGACAGGCAAAGAGACCAAAAGAAAAGAGCTGGATCACCCCCGTGGTGTGATGGATTTGATACAAGTAGTCTGAAATTGCACGCTTAAATAACTCTTTTCATTTTAAAGCTAAGGTGTGGGGGTTTTTTATTGTTTAAATTCTTATTATTACTTTTAATTCTTTTCAGGGAAATGCCCTTAGTTTTTGCTCATTAGCCGTATCAGCTGGCCTGGGACTTAGCTGCTGTTTTACAATAACATTATCTGTGGGAAAGTGCGTTTCAAGTTTTAAGCACTTGGCTTAAATGTAAACTTGGGAAAACAAACTCAAACTCTCAAGCTGGAAAATGTATGAGTAAGTGTCTAGTTTTCAAAGGTAAAAAATTGTCTTTGGGATCATCAAATAGAATCTCAAGCATTTTCATGCATTTGCTGCCCTCTCAAACCCCCCACCCCCCAGAGGAGGTTACTATGTGTCACTTTTACATAGCAAGCAAAGCAAAAAGTCACATTTATTAAGCTATTAAAATTTTGGAAAGTACTTGGATCTGCCTTTATGAAAGTGCTTAAGTAGAATGATTTTTCATAAACAAAAATATTATAGATTTTTAAAATAAAAATTATTTTTGACCAGTTTTAGAATTATGGAAATATATTGCAAAGAAAGTACAGGGAGTTTCCACATGCCCTACATCCAGTTTAATGGAATTATTAACATCTTACGTTGTGGTTGGGTGCTGATGAGTCACAGGCTAGAATTGCCCCATAGGATTCTCCTGGCTGTAACCTTTGTGGAAACAGCTCTCTCCATCTTCCGGATTGGCATTCTTTCAGTGAGCAGCTCAACATTCAGCTGTTGTGCTACCAGAAGTCTCTGCTGTAGTCAATGTCGTTTCCTCAGTAGGTTCAACATGGTTGCTCCAACCTCTGACTTCTCATCCAAATTCTGATAAAAGGGAATGGATGTTTTAAGGGCATAGACTAGAAAATGCCCTTATCATTTCTGCTCATATTCCAAAGCTTTGCACAAAAACCACTGTCATTAAGTCAGAACCAGTTCATAGCTGACCCTCCAGTGGCTTTCTGAGGTTGTAAATAGTACTCGAGGAGACTGTTCATCTTTCTCCCAAGGAGCCACTGGTGGATTTAAACCACCAAAAGGGTGCAGCCTTTGGATTAGCAGAGCAGCTCTTTATGGACTATGCCACCAGAGTTACTTTTATCCCCGTATCTCAATAATATGGCAAGGAAAGAGAATCTATAGTTTAGGAAGCTTATGTAATAAATACCCTATTTCTGCAAGATAGAAAGAATAGATGTTGTTTTTATTGTTATGTTTCATCAAGTTGCTTGCAGCTCATAGAGACTCTATGTACAACAGCTCTGAATCCTGATCTATTCGGTGCCAACCTTACTGTTTCGGATACACCTACCTACATTACCCCTGTCACTGAGTGAATCCATCTAATCCAGGGTCTTCCTCTCCTGAGCTGTCCCTCTACCCTCCCAAGCATGATATCCCTCTCGAAGGACTGCACCCTCCTTGCAACATGTCCAAAGTATGTCAGACGAAGCTTCAAAATCCTTGCCTCCAAGGAGCAGTCTGATTTCACCCTCTCCAGGATGAACTGTGTGTTCTCCTAGCAGTCCATGGTATATTCAGTACTCTTCTCCAGCACCACAGCTCAAAGGCATCAATTCTCCTTCTGTTATCCCTAGTCATTGTCCAGCTTTCTGATGCATAGCAAGAAATTGAGCAGCTCATAGACTGGATCAGGGACACATTAGTCTCTAGACTGACATCATTGCTCTTCAGTATTCTAGAGGTCTCTGACAGCATATTTTCCCCAGTGCAATTAGTCTTTTGATTTCCTGGCTGCTGTTACCAAAAGTACAAACTGTAGAACCAAGCAAACTAAAGCTGTTAACAATCTCATTACCATCTATCATGGTGGTGCCAGTGGTGAGAATCTTTGTTTTCTTGATGTTGAGTTTCCATCCATACAAAAGGCTACAGTCCTTGACCTTCTGCAGCAAGAGCCTCATGTCCTTCTCAGTTTCAGCAAACAGGGTTGTGTCATCTTCATAATGTAGGTTGTTGATGAGACCTCCTCCAACCCTGATGCCACATAAGTCCAGACTCTCAGCTGATCTGTTCCATAGATAGATTGAAAAGGTATGGAGATACTATGCATCCTTGATGTACACCTTTCCTGATTTTGAATCAAGAATAGATATTGGAAGACAAATACTTTCTGCTGTAAGTGTACAGAAAAAGACATCTATAGAATCCTTTGTGAATTCAGAAGAGACTGATGGATTGCTAAAGGAGTCCTGAAGTTTCTGATCAACTCTAAGAAAGAAAAGAACGCAAAGGCAGGCTGTTCAAATCCACCAGGTGCTTTGTGGGGAAAAGATGAGGAATCTGCAATTTACAGCCTCTGAAAATCTTTTGGAGGGTCAGTTAAGTGTTGGTTCCACAATGAGAGAGATATACAGTAAATTTTAAGTATAAATTATATACAATAAATTCCTCTAAGTACATCAGTGATAGTTACGGTTAAATAATGTTACACATGTTCAAATAAGAGCATAAAACTCATTATTACACACTTCGAATAAATTACTTTGGCTTTGCACATTTTTGTTCCTTTCCTTTTTGTTTGGATATTTCAAAGTGATGTGACAAATATATTAAGACATGGAGATTCTGGATAAACCAGCATTTCTATGCAAACGTTATGTTGTTGTTAGGTGCTGTTGAATATGTTATGAACAAGACCCCTGCCCTATCCTGTGCCATCCTCACAATCCGACCCACCAGAGCCCACTGCAGCAGCCACTGCGTCAATCATTGTGGTTGAGGGTCTTCTCTTTTACCGTCCCTCCACCTTTCTGAGCATAATACTTGTTTCTAAGGAATAGCTGCTCCTAGCAGCATGCCCCAAATATGTGAGCCAAAGTTTCATAAGTTCCAAGAAAATCTCAAAAAAGTTGGATAATACCAAAGGGAATTTACAGATTGCAGAGCAGAGTTTCTGTTGTTAAAATTGCTTCAGAGAAATGTCTTGTTATCTCAGGAAGCTCAATTATGTATATGCTATGACTCAGCAGTCCTACTCCTAGAACTCTTACCCATTTATCCTCAAAAATATTCACAGCTTCTGTTCACAAGAGGATAAAGAATAGTCCTCCTCACAGAGCCCAGCCTCCCGAATGACATGTTCAACACATAGGTTGAAAAGGTATGGCGATAGAATGCATCTGGACGTACTCCTGTACACAATCAACTATACCAGACCAAAGGTCAACTTTTACCCCAAAGCAAAGATGACAAGGTAAGGAGGGAGCCAGGAAACACAGAACGTGTGGTCACGTGTGGGCAGGCTGGGTGGAAACGGCAACAGTGCTTTACACAGCAGGACTGCAACTCGTGCATGTCACACGACAAGTCGTGCAAGGAATCATATTCACTGAGTGCAGTTTTACTTCATATAAAACAAACGATTTTTTTAAAGGAAAAAAATTACTTTACCATTTGCTCTAATAAACCTCAGTTCATTAATTTTGGCCTTAAAACCCAAATTCATATTCATTCTGCATTATTCAGATTTTCTAATGCACCTGACCTCCCAAAGTCACCACTACCTGTCAGTAGAGGCTTACATGTTGCTGTGATTCTTATCAAGTTTCACTGGAGCTCCCAGATAGAGACAGACTCGGAAGAAAGGCCTAGTATTCTACTATTGAATATCAACCAACGAAAGCTGCAGTCTTCACAAAGGTCTTATCTACAATCAATCAAAGGAATGACGTAGGACTTCTCTTACCTATTGGGTCCCCATGGGCTAAAAATCAAACCCCTCATGGCCACAGAAAATGTTAGCAGTAGGGAAAATTATATCAGAGAGAAATGGGAATTCTGAATTAATGTTACTATTTTTCTAGAAATTATTGTTCAAAATAAAAATTTTAGCTCAGAATTTACTACAGCAATGAAACAAACAAGTTTTGAAACTGACCTTTGGTAATGATGTTATAACATGTTAAAATTACTAAAACCCACTGAGTTTTATACTGGAAAGGGATGTATGATGTATAAAACACACCTCATAAAAAAGCTGGGAAAAGAATACATTTAAAATGGGGGGAAATTCTATTTTAACAGGCTAAGTCTGTACCTAGGCATTAGGTTAGTTGTAGAAAAGCAGCTGAAATTTTATACATAATTTATCTTTCTTAATTTCCCAGAACTGAGTGTAGATTTTTAATTGCTTTTTAAAAATAGAATTCACATAAGAAACTAAAAAATAACATGTTACCCTTACAACCCAAAATTGTGAAGCAGGACTTTAATTATTGGCAATAAATTATTTGTCTTTTCTAAAACATCTTGATTTAGTATGCTAAATTTTATTCAGTTGGAGCCCAAAAATTAAAATGATGACTCTCCTTAAATTCTAAAGGAACAGTCTATTCATATAATTTCAGTACCAATTATCTTTAAATAGCCTGTTTACCTTAGTAAGTGCTGACTTATATATGAGCATGGAAAAAGTTTTAGAAAAGTGTTGATTTTGAACGTACACTTGACACACATCAAGTTTAAAATGACTGAAATTTCCTCATTAAGTGCATTCAGTCTCTTGTCAATGATTTCTAAAGACGGAGCAGGACTGGGCAACATTTCCTTCTTTAGACATCAGGTTGCCATGAATTGGGTGGTGGCCCAACAGCAATGAAAACAACATATTGAGTAGAAGAGGGATTTCCAACTCAAATGCCCGCAGTGAAAAGACACTGGAAGCAGCAATTATTCCTATGCATGAAGGCATTCAGTGCATCTCTCTCTGTATACATACGCATAAAATTCAAACTTCATGTTTAAAAGGGCAGTTAAAATTCAGCTCTGCTCAGTTACTGACAGTGGAGGATGTAGGCAGTTTCTATATCTTCCAGTATTTTGAGGGAAGCGTAGAGCGTTTGTTTACAGAAGATCAAATAAAATAATTTGGTTGGGCCATTAGTTGTATACCTCTTAAACTGAGGCTAAAGAAATCCCACTTTTGCTTGTAGAGTATACATTCAGTCATACTGCTGAGTGCTTAACAATAAGCAAATAGTTTACAGGAAACTCTGGTGACGTAGTAGGTTGCGCTGCTGACCAACCCAGAGGCGACAGGTTCAAATTTACCGGCTGCTCTGTGGGAGAAAGGCAGTGATTTATACCTTTTTTAACACCCACCGGAGGATTAGCTAGCTATTAGTTGGTGCTGACCTGATGGCAATCCAGCAGCATGTAGGTTACAGTGAACAGTATTTTTAAAAGATGATCATTTGGTTTTATTATTTTGCTGCCTTATTAATGTTTCACGTATTGTAGAGTCACAACTGCTACCTTCACAGTTACACCAGGATTTGTGATTCTTATGTGTAGATTATATATTCTATTCATTTTAACTTGTCCCGCTGTCATATACTCCCTTCAATTAAGGTTTTTAGTATGACACTGAAGCCAAGTTATTATGCCAAATGATATGGATGTAAAACCGCATTTGGAAATTTGCTGGAATTAAACAAGCATCTTTCACTGCCAGTATAATTAGGAACCAAATTGCTTACCAATTCATGTCTCACTCATCACAATACAAAAAGCGCATCATGGTGGCTCACAGCCCAATTCAATTATGGCAGTGTGTCTGATTCATTCCTGCACTGATGAAAACTGTTTGATAATGTATCTTAGTCTTTCTTCTAGGACTACTAACAAATATTTCTATAATATAAACTAAAAATGCTAATGTGTTCTGATTATTTTTGTAAGATGGGGTAAATTCTTATAATTACAAAATAAATTAGGAAAATTGTTACACAAGTAAGAGACAAGAGGTATATTGAACCCTATGTACCAAATCACTTAGCACAAATGATGTTGTGATGTGTGTTATGACTAAAATGCATAGCATCTCTGAATAACAGCTCTGAACCTTGTCCTATCCTGAGCCAACCTCTTCATCTCCGACACACCTGACTCCATTGCCACAGTCACTGTGTGAATCGATCTCATCCAAGGTCTTCCTCTCTTGTGCTAACCTTTCCAAGTGTGATATCCTTCTCCCAGGACTGGTTCCATCTGATAAGATGTCCAAAATTTGTAAGACAGAGTTTCAAAATCTTTGCCTCCAAGGAGCAACCTAGTTTCACTCTTTCCAGGAAAGACTGATCGTTCTCTTAGCAGTTCAACACTTCTCCAACATGCCAATTTAAAGGCGTAGATTTTTTTCTTCTCTCATCTCTAGTCATTGTCCAAATCTTAGATGCATAGCAGACAACTAAAAAGACAGTAAATTGCATCAAGCACATTTTATTCCTTAGACTCGTATCATTGCTCTTCAGCACTCTGGAGAGGTCTTTGACAGCAGATTCTCTGCATGCAAATCCTCTTTTGATTTCCTGACTGCTTGTGCCAAGGGTATTGATTGTGAAATTACTAATTTCATCTTGCACCAATAATTAGGAATAAATAGCTAATCTTGTTTTACCTGCACTTCTAACCACTCTTGCCTCCCCCACAGTGATTTTTTAAGCAAATCCTATTTATCGTATTATTTGATCCATAAATATTTTAGAATTAAAGCCATAATACAAGTTATCATATCTACTTTTTGAGAGTACCATCATTTTAACTTTTATTTTAAAATATTTTTTCATGCAAAACATAATTTGTGCTTATATGCAACACAAAAAAATTAAGTGTAACAAATCTCATAATTCCATTATCTTAAGATAAAAACAGGTAAAGTAGCTGTTGTTAGGTGCCGTCAAGTTCATTATGATTCATAGCAACCTTATGAACAAGGGACTCGAGCCCTGGCCTTTCCTGTGACCTGTGACATCCTCATCATCTCTGATATACTTGAGCCCATTGCTGTCCTCACTGTGTCACTCCACCTTATTGAAGGTCTTCCTTTCTTTCGTTAACTTTCTACTTTTCTAAGCACATAGTCCTTTTCCAGAGACTGGGCCCTCCTAACAACATGCCCAAAATGTGTGAGAGGAGGCTTCACCATCCTTGCCTCCAATGAGCATCCTGCTTGCACTTTATCCAGGACGTATTTGTTTGTTCTTCTGACAGTCCTTGAGTCCATGAGATAATCAATACTTTTCTCCAATACCACAATTCAAAGGCATCAATTCTTCTGCTGCAAACCGTCCTCATTTTCCAACTTCCAGATGAAGAGAAAGTAGAAGGCCAATGTTTGAATCAGGTGTACTGTAATTTTAAAACAGACATCATTGTTCCTTAGGACTTATTTTCTTCCTTATAAAAAAATATCCAAAATGTAATTTCAAAGTGTGGCATGAATATATATTAATAATGTTATGTAGCCATCACCATTATTTAAGAAAATCCATTAATTCCCAAAAGGTATAAAATCTCCTTCCACCAGGTGCTAATAACCTTTAATCTACATTACATCTTCATGAATTTACTTATTCTAGATACTTTTTTCACTTTTAAAAGCTTACACACTATTTGTACTTTTGTGTTTCGTCTATTACATTTAACATGATATTTTTAAAGTTAATATAATTATAGCTAATGCTAGATGGATCTTGGCCAAAAGCCGAGAGTACAAGAGGAATGTCTATCTGTGTTTCATTAACTATGCAAAAGCATTTGACTGTGTGGATCACAATAAACTTTGACTGACTCTGAGAAGAATGGGAATCCCAGAACACTTGATTGTGCTTATGTGAAACTTAAAATCGGATCAGGATGGAGTCGTCAGAATAGAGCAAGGACGCACTGCATGGTTCAAAATTGGGAATGGTGTACTCCAGGGATGTGTCCTATTTCCATCTACATGGAAATAATCTACATGCAGAACAGATGATCTGGGGGGTTGGGCTCTATGAGGAGAAATGTGGCATTAGGATTGGAGGAAGACTCATCAACAACCTGCATTATGCAGATACCACATCCTGCTTGCAGAAACTGAGGAGGACCTGAAGCACTTGCTGCAGAAGGTCAAGGACTGCAGCCTTCAATATGGATTGAGCCTCAACATAAAGAAAACAAAGATTGTCACCATTGGCCAATTGGTAGCACCATGATGGATGGAGAAGAGATTGAGATTGTTAACAGCTTTAGTTTGCTTGCTCCGCAATCAAAACTCTTGGTACCAGAAGCCAGGAAATTAAAAGATGAATTGCGTTGGCAAAGTCTGCTGTCAGAGGCTTCTACAGAGCACTGAAGAGCAATGATGTCAGTCTGGAGACCAAGGTGTGCCTGATCCAGGCCATAGTCTTTACTATTACTTGCTATGTGTCAGAAAGCTGCACAATGACTTGGGAGGAAATAAGAAAAATTGAAGCTTTTGAGCTGTGTGGGGCTGTAGAAAAGTATTGAATATACCGTGGACTGCTAGGAAAACAGGTTCAACCTAGAGAACAAGGCTGCTTGCTCCTTGGAGGTAAGGATTCTGAAGCGTCACCTGACTTACTTTGGGCATGTTGCAACAAAGGACCAGTCCTTGGAGAAGGATATCATGCTTGGAAGGATGAAGAGACAGGAAAGGAGAGGAAGACCCTGGATGAGATGGACTGATTCAGTGACAGAGGTAATGGGGGTTGCTGTGTCAGAGATAAGGTTGGCACAGGAGCAGGGTTCAAAGCTGTTGTACGTAGGGTCGCTATGAGTCACAAGTGACTCGGTGGCACATAACAACAAAAACATCATCATCATTTTTTTAAGTTCCTTCATGTTTGATGTTCTTCCATGGTTTAGAATATATTAAAATTTCTTTGAGAAACCCCAGTGGTATGAAAGTTAAAAGTCTGGCTGCTATATAGTTGAGGATTGGTTTTTCTACATTTCTTTTTGTATTTTTAAATCTTCCCCAAATTAAAAAGTCTAATAAATACAAGTGTTTCCCAAATGAAAGAGTCTAATCAAGAAATAATCAATTTCATATTAGTGAGTGTGGCTGAAATGAACCTCTGGCTCTGGAGGAATTTGATCAAGGTGCTTTAAGTAGGTCTTTACCTCATCTTGGTATCTCCAACAGCCAAGTACATTATATGACTTAACCGAATGCTAGGGAGCTCTGGTGGTGTAGTCCATAGGGGCTTGCACTGCTCACCCAAAGATCGGGCTTCTCTGGCAGTTCAAACCCACCAACAGCTCTGAGGGAGAAATATGGGCAATCTTCTGTGTGATTTACAATATCAGAGCCCAGTGGAGAGCTGGCTATGTGTCTTTCCCCATTAACTATGATGCTAAATCTGGACTTTGAATAAATGTCATCTTAGGAAGCTTTTATGTTAATCCTATTTTGTTGGTTTTTTTTTTTAAACTATGAAAAGGTATTAGGTTTTGTCAAATGTTTATTTTTCATTATTGAAATGACTATGCGTTTTGTGGTTTTTCTCCCCCTTCTTCTGTTAGCATATTGTATTATGGTGATTTTCTTATGTTGATCAACTCTTGTATTCCTGTTAGAAACCACTTGATCATGGTGCTCAGTCTCTTTTTACTTTGCAGCTCTTTAATGTTCAGTGATGAATGTGGCACTTCTACTAGTTGTTTTTATTTTTAAAAATCTTATGGTTTGGGTGAAAGTTTACAGAGTAAATTGGCTGCATTTCAGTTTCAATTAGTCATATACTTCCTAACATTGATTATAATTCCCACACTGTAAAGCACACTTTACAATTACTCTTTACAATTACAATTTACTCTTTGCAATTCATCTTTTAATTTCCTGGCTTCTGGTGCCAAAAGTGTTGATTGTGGAGCAAACTAAAGCTGTTAACAATCTCAATCTCTTCTCCATCCGTCATGGTACCACCAATTGGTCCAATGGTGACAATCTTTGTTTTCTTGATGTTGAGTTTCACTCCATATTGAAGGCTGCAGTCCTCGACCTTTTGCAGAAGTTCTGGATTTATCAATTCCATTTGACCTTCTTTCCTATTCCCTTCTGTCTTTTGAGCTTTATTCCTGAACTAATGCAGTCCTGTTGGGCTTGTGGGATTGTTTGTTCCAAGGACAGCACATTCCCTGATATTCATGTTCACTTTATAGGTGGGTCTTTTGCTTAGTTGAAAGCTAAGATGGTGATGAGTTTAGTTCCAAGATTGAAGGGTGCCTAAGGGCCATATTCTTGGAAGTTCTACCAGTCTTTAGTAGACCTGCCTGGTCTTTTTCCTGATGTTGAATTAAGTTCCACATTTTTCTTCCCCTCTATGCAGCACCTCTTACTGTGACCCCATTCAGAAAGGTCAGCAGTGTTAGTTCGTCTAGTCTCCGGGTCACGGGGCGGGGTGGGGGGTGGGGGGGTTTGGAGTTTGCATGGTCCATTAGCCTTTTAAATTAACTGCTCCCGTGTGTCTTTGATTTTCTTAATTCTTCATTGCTCCCAACTGGGAAAGACCAATAGTTGCACTTTAGGAGGCCACTCACACGCTTTTAAGACCCTAGCCGCTATGCACCAAAGTAGGCTGCAGACTTGTTTCTGTAGACTGTTAGGCCGGTTGACTTTGATGTCCCCTTCGAATGATGCATAGTCCTTTGACTCTGCTGTCAGATTCAGTTTCCAGTGCTCTGGTGAGGATTTTTGTACTTACAGTCATCAGTCATAGGGATGTGCATTTGCAATTCTCTTCTCATGTTCATAGTAAATGTTTTTATCTGGTTTTCATATCAGGGTAAGCTAGCCTCACAAATTGAGTAAAGAAGTGTGCTCTACTTTTATTTTGGGGAAAGACGTTGCAAAAGATTAGTGTCAATTCCTCTTTAAGTATATGATACAATTTAGCAGTGATCCTAGATTTTTTTTTTGTTGGGAGGTTTTACTTACTGACTGAATCTCATAACTTGTTAATCATCTTTTGTGGTTGTCTTCCTGAACAAGTTTACTTCATGTGAACAATTAGTAACCTGTCAACATTCATACGTCTCTGATTGTCTTACGATTTATTTCCGATTTCTTGAATAAGGTTTGTATTTTAATTTTCTTTTAGTCTGTCAATTCCTCTTCTGTATGAGATTTTTTCTCTTTAATATGAAAAATTATGAGACAGCTTGGTTGTTTATCTTACGGAATTTCTTTCGGTCTGGATTTTGGAAACTGTCCTTTTTTGGTATAATTTAACACATCTCTGTATTTTCTGTGAATTGGCTGGCAGAGTCCAATAGAACTTTTGTACATGATGGAAAGGTATAAATCATACCATCCAATAGAGTAGCCCCAACTCATGTGACTATTAAAGATTTGAAACATTGTTTATGTAGCCAAGGAATTGAATTTCAAATTTAATCTCAATAATTAACTCTAAATAGCTACGTAATACCCAGTATGTGCTGTTCAGTCAATTTTGACTCATGGGGATCCCACTTAAGGAAGTACAAACACATAAAGGTTTCCAGAATGCAATCTCTAAAGCAGCAGACACCTAGCTTTTCTCATGTGGGGCCTCTGCTTTGGTTTGAACCAGTAGTCTTTTATGCAGCAGTCAAGTGTTTTAACAACTGAGCAGGTAGGGCCCCTTCACTTACTCGCTGTATTATGTTAATTCTGGGTGCTGCTGAGTTAGTGCCAACCCATAGCAGTTCTATATGCAACTGAACATAACTGCGTGGTCATGCACAATCCTCACAATCCTGGCTTTGCCTGAGCCTGCTTTTCCAGGTACTGTGTCAGTACATCTCAGCCAGAGTCTTCTCTTTTGTTGACACTCCATGAAACACAGTGTTTTTCTCCAGTTACTTGCAACTCCTAATAACAAGCCCAAAGTACATGAGGTGAGATAAAAGGCTCATCGTCTCCATTGTTAAGGAGCACTCTGGCTGAAATTCTCCCAAGACATATGCGTTTACTTATCTGGCAATCTATAGTGATCAATCAATATTCTTCACCAACACCGTAATTCAAAGGCACCCTTTCTTTGGTTATATAGTGTACTTTTTGTGCCAATGTCTGATGACTGAAAATATTATGACTTAGGTTAGGTGTACCTCAGTCTTTAAAGTGACACTTTTGCTCTTTAACATGTTACAGAAATCCCTGGCAGCAGACCTGCCCAGTGCAATACGACCTTTATTTTATTGATTCCTTTTTTTCATGGCTGTTGATTGTGGATCAAGTAAAATGAAATCCTTCACAACTTTAATCTTCTTTTTATCATGACATCACTTATTGTTCTAGTCATGAGGAGTTTTTCTTTCTTTATGTCGAAGACTGAAGGCTGTGGTCGTTGATTTTCCTCAGTTACTGCCTCAAGTCTTCTTCAAATTCAGCAAAGTTATGTTAATGATTCTTTCTTCAAGTCTGACACTAAGTTCTTTTACGTACAGTTCAGTTTGCTCAGTGTACAGATGGAATAGTTGTGGGTGAGATGTACACCTTTCCTTATTTTAAACCATGCAGTATTTCATTGCTGTTTGCACGACTGCATCTTAGTCTGTGCACAGGTTCTGCGTACACACACTTGGGTGTTCGCAAATGTCTCTTCTTTGGATTTTTAGCCAAATTTATTATGACCTACGTAGATGGAATGCTTTTGCATCATCAGCAAAGTACAGACAAACACATGCCTGGTACAGTGCTATTGGTCAAGATCCATTTGATGCCAACAATAGTATTCTGCCTTCCACATCCTGAATCCAGCTTCAAAATCAGTCCCTTACAGGTATACTACTCCAACTGGCTTTGAATGATCTTCAATGCTATTAATATTGCTTTGTAACTTCTGTATTTTTTTTCAGTTGCTTAAGTAACTGCCTTCTGAATTCAATTGCATAGACAAGTGAGCACATCAAATGGTAGAATCTGTGTATTGAACTATTTCAGCTGGTATTTTATCAATTAATAGACCCTTGTGTGTTGACAGATGCCTTCAAGGCAGCTTGGACTTCTTCCTTCAGTACTCTTTGTTATTTTTTAAAAAAACATCAAAAATGTTTTATCTTCCTCTGTCTCTCATACCTCCCCACCCATGTTCCAGATTGTTGTCATACATATAATGCCTAATCATGTATTTCTCTCGAATAGTTCTTGCCCTCATCTGATCTGGCCACAGTTATATAACAACAAGGTCGAGGTTATGAGAGATGATGAGGGTGGCACAGGATGAGTCAAGTTCAGAGGCTATTTTGTTCATAGTGATAGTCACAGATGACTTGATGGCTCCTAGCAAAAATAAACACATTTCTCAAGGGACCCCGTTGGTGAAATGTCTAAGTGCTCATCTACTAACCAAAAACTTATCAGTTAGAAACAAACCTCAGGAGAAAAATCTGGACATTTGGTACAAAATCTTATGGGGAAGTTCTGTGCTATCACATGAAGTCCCTACTTGTAGTCCCTACGAGTGAAAATCAACCTGACAATTATCAACACACTTTCCTTAATTTATTTTAGTTTATTCTGAAATATTAGGCTATATAGTTTCTCAGTCAGTTCTGACTTGACTCAAGAAGAACAATAATTTGATGTTGAGAGGCATGTCTTTTTAAATTTTTATAATGGTCTAAACAACAGCTAAGGTTCCAATCTTTGGAAAATGGCATCATGCTGAGAGAAGTGGAAGGTCAGAGACGAAAAGAAGATCCTCAACACGATGGACTGATACGGTGACTGTAACAATGGCCTTGAACGTGTCCCAGATTGTGAGGACGGCATAGGATGGGGCAAGGGTTACATGTGTTCATGGAATTGCTGTGAGTCATAGACAGAGAGAGCTCTGTTGGTCTAGTGAATAGACAGTTATGCCACCAAGCCAAAAGTGGGTGATTTTAATCTATGGCCCTCAGGCCTGGTTTTAATTGTTTTTGGTCAAACATTCTTCTAAGTGGTATAGCACTGGTCTGTCCATTTGCTGTACAGAGGTAACTCATGGTTGCTGTGACGCTAAACACTGTAACATTGATGTGTCAAATGGGATAATGGTTACCCATGGGGGATAGTGTTTGGTGGAGCTCCCAGATTAAAACAGGCTTGGAAGCAGGAGTGGTATCCACTTCCGAAATAGCTTGCCTCCAGAAACTCTACGAACTTAGAGAAACAATGGAAGTTATACAAGCGTTCAGGTCTTTCATTCTTAGCGTTGCTATGAGTCGTATATGACTTGATGGCACTCAACAACAATAATGGTCTTCGGGGATTTTATTTTTCCTCTTTTCTTACAATAACTTGTCTAAGATTTGATCATGTGATGTTAAGGGTCAGTTGTTCCAAATGGCTCCCCTAGCCATTGAGTGTCTTTGCCATATGGATGGGTAGGAAAATGGGAATAGGGTGTATTAGCCTATCCACAAGGGGAAATGGCTAATCTAACCATTATATTAAGCAGATCCGGCAGCAGAATGGGAGGACCTCACTAACAGCAAAGAAGCAAGATGATGCAATGTGTCCTTTGGGCACAGAGAGTCTTGAGCTGGTCAGAACAGGGCCTAAGGGAGCAGCAACCATAGTAGACACAGCAAAGAACACGAGACCTGATGTGAGGGGACAGCTCTGCCAGTGAACCAGAGTGAAGAGCCTTTTGCCCAAGTTTGTTGGAAGACTGGTAGGGAGGGCCATAACTGGCAGGACTGAGGGTTTTGTAACACTGGCCTAAAGCTGTGAGACTCAGGTCTGAGGTGCCCGTGAGCATGTTTCAGAAGCTGTCCTGATTGATTGTGTCTTGCTGATCTGAATTTATAGCCTTTGACCTCCCTACTATGGTTCTGTGTGGTCTGTGAGTGATTACATTGGACTTTTGGAACCAGTAAAGCATTAAGATTGGTGCTGGGATGAGTATAAAGAGGTCTGGGAGCATGAAGGATGTGTCTGACCTCATGGGAACTGGTTTTGTGTTGTTGATGGCGATAGTTCCCCTTTGGGAAGTTGGTAAAGGTCAGATATAGCCATCCCCACATGGCCTCTGCTCTTTTGATTGGCCACCATCCTGATCCACCACTCATTTTGAAAATGAATTCTATTTTAGGAATAGATGGAACCATTAAAGTTAGGTTTTCTAATTTCCCAGCTCCAGGACACACCTGTCTGATGTGTTTATAAAGTAACAAAGAATTCCATGTGGCAGCTCAGCCACAATCCCCACTTTCTCTGGACTTTCTCTTTCCTTTACCTTGATTGATTTAGCCTTGCTCATTCTGACTGATATCCTAGCAAATTCTTCTTAGTGCAGAACCTTGACTTATAAGAGAAATTGATTTATTTTTTTTCAAACATTTTTGGCTAGCAGACAGTGCTAATACTATCAGATGGTACTGTATCACAAACCCCTAATAAATTATATCCTGAAGACTTCTTATCCTCAGATTAGCTGTGCTTTTCAGAAAGCACATACTTCCAGTTAAGGGTTCTTCTGCCTTCATGGCCATCATCACAAACTGTTTGAGCTCCTTTGTTTCTCTGTAGACCTACTAATACCACATGCATCTGCAGGCCCTGGCAGACTGTCTCCATTCCTTTCTATTTGGAATTCATAGATGTAGTTTATTGCATATTTTTTATTGAAGAATATCATGTGTGTATCTTTGATTTTACTATCCTAACTGCTATTCTGTATGAGTGGATTTAGGAACCTTAACACATGCCATCGACGTTGCCTTCTTCTCAGAATCCTCTTTTAAAACAAAACAAACATTAGTTGCTATTGGATAAATATTAGTTCCTGGTGAGCCCATGTGCAGTAGCAGAATAGAACATTGCTCCAGAAGATTTTCAGTGGCTCATTTTTCAAAACTAGATCACTAGGTCTTTCTTCTAAGATGCCTCTAGGTGGACCTCAACCTCCAAATTTTTGTTTTGGAAACTCCACATTCACTGACTGTACTTCACAGCAACCTAATTCCTTTTGGTATCCTTTATTTTAGCTGTTTTACGGTTGTTTCCTTTTCTTTTGTTACTTTCTTTTGTTTAGGTATTCTCTTAAGTCTGACAAGTTCAGGCACTAGGTTTTTCAAAGGAAGCCGTATATATTTATAAAATTGTAATTAGAACACATTTTTAGATTGTCTGGAGCAGATTAAATTTATTTGGTCAGTTATCCATCATTATGGACTTGACAGCAATGAACGCCAATTTTAGTTGTTGAGTTTATCTGAAGATGGTTAAATAAAAATGTAAGTAACATTATTAAATGAGGCTCTGGGGTAGTTACATGATGGGAATTTCTTAAATGTATTATTTTTATATTCTTTTGCAGAACTAATAAAGTCTTCAAATTTTCTTTATACACTTGTTCAACAACTTTACTTTCATATTGTTGTTGTTGTTTACCATAAAGTTGGAACTGACCCACAGCTGACCCTCCAGCGGGTTTGCACGGGAGGAGATTGCTCATCCTTCTCCCGCAGATCAGCTGGTGGCCTCAAACTGTGAGCCTTCAGGACTGCAGTGCAGCTTCTTGCCACTAGGCCACAGCTGTTGGCACAGCAGCGAAAGTGATGTATCTGGAGGCTGTGACACATAGTATTTACTTGTCTATTTATTAAAATCTGTTGTTGTTATGTGCCATCAAGTCAGAATCAACTCACAGCTGACGTTCCGGCAGGTTTTTAAAGGCTGTAAGCCAAACAGGAGAAGAATGATCATCATTCTCCCACAACAGTAGCTGGAGGGTTTTGAACAGCCTGCGTCTGGGATGGCAGCACACTGCTTACCTAACTAGGCAACTAGCATTCCCTTCTAAAATATACATCTGTCTTCAAATCCAGGGTTTTGCTGTATATATTTCTGTTGTTAGGTGCCATTGAGATGAGTATGACTCATAATAACCTTACCCAACTCTATGCCATTTTCACAACCACCTTTCTAAAGCCCATTATTGTAATCACTGTGTCAGTACATCTCATTAAGGATCTTCCTTTCCCTGATCCTCTACTTTTTAACCATGATTATATTTTTACACATATTCCTTTGCAGTAATAGAGACATTATTTTCTGTTGGAATTATTATTTTTTATTATTTTTTGTGTGTACCGTCAAATTGGATCTGACTAGTACAGGAGGAGATTGCCTCCCTCCTTCTCCAGCAGAGCATCTGGTGGATTCGAACCACATATCTCTGGGATTGCAGTGCAGCTTTTTACCACCAGGCCACCAGAGATCCCCTTGGAATTTATTTTTTTTAATAGGCAAATCTATGATCCCTTCAAAACAGGATAGTACATGATACATGTTTTACAGTATTAGGGAGAAATGCCTATTTTGGTAAAATGTTTTTATTGGACCAGCACCTTTTCCTGACATTACCTATTCCACATGATTCTAGCGGGGTTGTCAAGCATGGACGTCAGGAAATTCCTATGCATGGATGGTCATCATACGACCAACCAAAGTTGGCTAATTATAATGTCCTACCCTCCCTGGACACAAGGGATGGCTCAGATGTGCTCCCATGATTCTGAAGGATGTGATGGTTAACATTATGTGTCAGAGTAGCTCGCCTGTGATTCATTCACATACTTGACTAGAGTGCTCTTTCATAATGTAATAAAATGTAGCCATTTTCCATGATGATAATCTGATATTAGCAGCCAAACAGTTGAGAGTTTTCTTAGGGGTATGGCATTCCTCCAGAATATAAATGGACATTCTGGCAAATAATTGCTCTCTCTCCACCTTCAGCTCCTCTCTTTGTCTGACCTCCTGTTCTTGGGACACAAGCCTTTAGTCTGACTTGCAGATTTTAGACAGGCCAGTCCTCACAGTCCTTCGAGGTAGCAGAGGTGTGCAGACTGCTTTTTGACCCATGGATCTGAAATCTGCCAGCCTCCAAAACGGCATTAATCATTTCCATGAAGTAATCTTTCTATACACATTTACTATACATCTAAGTATCTATATGCATGTTCCTTTAGAAAATCCATACTGCTACAGAACGATACAGGACCTCTTTTTTTCACTTATATAGACCCTGGTGGAGAACTTGTCTTGCCTTATGATTTGTTTTTAAACAAATTACTTTTTTTAAAAATTTAAAAAAAAATTTATTTATTTTATGTGTGTGTGTGTGTGTGTGTGTGTGTGTGTGTGTGTGTGTACCATCAAATCAAATTTGACTGGTACAGGAGGAGATGGTTCCTCCTTTTCCAGCAAAGCATCTGGTGGATTTGAAGCACACAACTCTGTGATTGCAGTGCAGCTTCTTGCCACTAGACCACCAGAGCTCGCCTTGCCTTATGATTTTAAGGTTAAAGCCACATATCCTTAGGCTGCATTGGGAGAGAGCTTGCCTAAGAAGAAAGCCAACATAGATAAGAGCAGAAACAGAGATGGAGCAAAAAGGAAAGGTCTTGTTGATATCTAGCTATGCCTGAAAATAGAACTTCTGTATTGTTGAATACCTTTCATTTTTTTCATATTTATTTTTGCATTGGGAAAAGTCTGCTTTCTGGGATGTCTTCAGAGTACTGAAGAGCAATGATGTCAGTCTGGAGACTAAGATGCTCCTGATCCAGGCCATAATCTTTGCAGTTACTTCCTATGTGCCAGAAAGCTGGACAATGACGAGGGATGATAGAAAGAAAATTGATGCTTTTGAGCTGTAGTGCTGGAGAAGAGTATTGAATATACCATGGACTGCTAAGAAAACAAACAGCTTTGACCTAGAGAGGGTGAAACCAGGCTGCTCCTTGGAGGCCAGCATTCTGAATCTTCGTCTGACATACTTTGGACATGTTGCAAGGCAGGATCAGTCCTCGGAGAGGGACGTCATGCTTGGAAGGGGGGAGGGCCAGTGCAAGAGAGGAAGACCCTGGATGAGATGGATTGTCTCAGTGAGTGGGATAACAGGGGTAGGTGAGTCAGAGACAATAAGTTTGGCTCAGAATAGAGCAGGGTTTAGGGCTGCTGTACATACGGTCACTATGAGTCACAAGAGACTTGATGGCACATAACAACAAAGTCTATTTAGAATTCCTGGAAACAGTTCAAACCCATCAGCTCTCTCTTCCCTTGGAGAATGACAAAGCAGTATTCTGCTTTACAATTTACAACCCTGGGGACAGAAGGAGAGTCACCATGAAATGAAAGGAATTGTATGATACTAATTTGATTTTAGCTTATCTATTTTTTCATTTAAATATTTTGTTATGGCAATAGATTAGATGATATATATTAACGTGTTTTAACTTTATAGTGATTTATATGGTAAACAGTACATTTTATATAAGCTAGAAAATTCTTTATATGTGATTTTTATTCAAGGGTTATTTTTTCTTTACCATTCCAGTAATGGTCTGAATGCCTCTTTGTAGTAATATTAATTCTGTGCCCTTTTTGTCTGCATTCTTAGGACCACTATTTCACATTTTGTAGTTATTAGGCAAATATATTTTGATTAATTAAATTTTAAAAGAATTTTTTAACAGTTCATGTTACAGACTTAACATATTTATTTTTTTAAAGTTTTATTTTACTTTATTATTTTTGTATGTGTACCATCTGTCTGACTGGTACAGGAGGAAATTTTCTCTCCTTCTCCAGAAGAGCATCTGGTGTATTTGAACCAAGCACTTCTGGGATTGCAGTGCAGCTTCTTGCCACTAGGCCTCCCTAACATACTTATTTTTGTACTTACAATAATACACTGGAAATGTCATGTACCATGGAGTCAGAACCCACATTCAGCTGATCCTCTTCTGGGTGTTCAGAGGCAATAAATCTCACTGCAGGAGATTGCCCATTTGTTTCATGTGGAGCAACTGATGGATTCGAACCACCACTTTTCTGTTGGCAGCGTAATTCCTTTCCACTAAGCCAGCATATGGTAATTAAAAAACACTTTTACAGTAGGATAAGTATAATTCAGAATTCATATCCCATTTACTTGCAAAAAATTCGTGTTTAGTTCAAAAGAAAATCGTTACTAATATCACTGTAAGTAAACGTACTTATAAAAAGCATAAACGTAAGGTTTTCTTCAAAGGAAAAGACTTGCATAAAGGTAAAAGAAGAGTTAGGAGAGGATATACTCTTAATATCCTCATTCAAAAAGTACAGTGTCCACACAATGAACGCCTGAATTGCATCTGATTTATCAACTTACATGCATCTCTAGAAATTATTTCTCTAAAGTCATCTGAGTTTAAAGTTCCTTAGGTTTCAGAGACAAGTCCCCTGACTTGTCTCACAGCAGCCAGGGAGCACTCACCTTGCAGTGACACCCACCATGCAGGGACCCCGCAGCAGCCACCTCCACTTGATGGCCTTGGCAGGTGGGCAGCACGGAGGCTGGGGGCATCCACCCGCTTGGCTCCACCGATGACCCCGCTGGTTGCATTATCTGCTCGCAGCCACAGTGCAGCGGCCCCAACCCCAGCGGGCCTGGCCTGCTGCTGTGCCGCCTGCTGCTGCCAGTGGAGGGCGCCCGCGGCTCCAGAAAGCAGAGCCAGGAGTCCTATGGACAGAACTACCAGCCAGATACAAAGGTTCCTAAAGACAAAAGGCACTACCATACCTCGTGCATCAATATAGCATCGTGATATATTTTTTAAATTTATTATTAATTTCAATGAAAATTTACAGAGACTTTGAATTTCCACTCATTCATTGTTGCATATTTTTCCCCTCCGAACTCTCTCCCCCTAGTACATTCTTCTCTTGGAAAAGTAAAGAAAAATTCTTTCATTGTTTTACAATCCCTCCCCCCAGGTCCACTCCACTGTGCAGCCTTCGCTCTGGACTCCCATCATGACAAAAATACCTGATCACATATCCCTTTTAAACAGTTTTCTCCCTCATCTGTTTCAATGACAATATACATTATTGAACCCATCGTTCTCAGTCTTCCTCCAATCCTGACGTCAGTCCTGTTTTACAATGGCACCATGCAGTATTTGTCCTTTTGTGACTGAGATATTTCATTCAGCATAATGTCCTCCAGGGTCATTCATTTTGAATAATATTGCATGAGTTCCTTGTTTTTCAATGCATTGTAGTATTCCATTGCGTGAATATACCACAGCTTCTCTATCCATTCGTTTGTTGATGGGCACAGGCACTGAGGTTGTTTCCAACTCCTTGCTATTGTGAACAAAGCCGCGATAAATATGGGTGTGCATAAGCATCGTGTTATTTTAACATAAAAGGTGTTTAAGTGTCACTGGAAGTATCTAATGAACATATTTTTTTAAATACATAGACATTTAAGTGCACTCTATACTAAGGCATGCATTTAGCTGATATTTTGTTAGAAATTTTTAAATTTTAGTAAAGATTTAGAAATTAATACTAAAAACAACTTTAGGAACAAACTGTTTGGAAATTCGAGGACTGCCTGTATATAGCATTTTACAGTCTGTTGTTTGTCTCATTTTCCTGATCGATGTGGCCTGAAAGCAAGCATTAAACGAATGCCCATTTTCCATATGTTATTTCCTTTAATCTTTCCAATAGGTTTTATGACAATAGTTTCCAGACCACCAGAGGCATTCAAACCTCAACCACACATAGTTATTAATTTTGCAGTGAGATAAAGACTGGTAGAATTACCCCAAGCTAACAGCAGGAGAAACATCTATTTCCCTTTAGAAATAGCAGCTGATTTCTATAATTGCTTCTTTTTCATTGCCATTCAAAAGGGCCTAGTTCATTTATTCACCACACATTTATTCCACTCTGTGTGCCATAGACTCTCTTCCTGCCACGGGGTGAGGATTGCTAAGAGCTTGAATCCTGGATGGCAGTGAGCTTCGTGTGATTTGTGTACTGGGAACCGGACAAGGATTCGTTAGCAACCAGTTGCTTTGGATTTCATCTCTTTTCTACAATTTTACTCATTATCTATTAATTTGGACTTTAGTTCCTAATATGAAAACATGACGCGTTTGCAATTTCTGCCATCAATTTCCATCTATGTTTGAATTGTAGGATGAACTCTGGGAAATTGCCTAGAATTTTTGTCATGATATCTTAAAACAATGCCGTATTACTAAACCCATAACTAACTAACCAACCACGCACCCCACCCAGTGCCCAGAGTAAATTATTTGACTCACTGAAGCCATTAGGTTCCTGAGTCTGTAAACTTCTACCAAAGAAGACTGTTAATCTCTCTTCCTTGGCACAATACACTGAACCACCAGGGAGCCTTTGCCACAAGACAGGTGTGGTTCAGTTTTTAAATTTCATGAGCATCTGTGAAAAGGAGAAACACAATCCTATCTTTGTCGCTTTTCTTCTTGTATACAGAAAAGTTAATGATAAACTAGGAAAAACATAAAAAAATATGTGAGCTCTGGTTGCTTAGGGGTAAGGAGTTGCACAGCCAGTTCAAAGGCACATGGTTTGAATTCACCCTCTGCTATAGACCATATATAGTATAGAAATCTGTAGTATAGAGAATGGAGATCTGTAGCAGTGAGATTCTCTATACCAAACTAAAGTGAGTTAATACTAGAAATCAAATACTAGATTTCTAGCATTAAGCATCAACTGACTCTAGTTTCAAAAATATGCATAAGATATGAGCAGTTTATCTTTAAAGAAATAAAAATTTCAATAGATAGCAAAAGACTATTGATTTCTACTGTTTTCTAATTCTCTATTTTAAAATTTTCTGTACTTATCTTTTATTATTTTCATTAAGTTTCTCCATATAATTTTTCTTTTTATGGTTGCATTCTCAGTTTATTTTGTTCTTTGGATAAATGTATTTTAACTCATACATTACCTATATTTCACCAATTTGGACATTCTACTTTTGCCATTTAATTCCACATATTTAAAAGTTCTTATAATTTCCCTTTTAATCAAGATTATTCCAAGCTATGCTTCTTACTTTCCAGTAGGTGGATTTTTGAGGCTTTGGTTTTTATTTTAAATTTACTTGAATAGTTAGAAAACAAAATATATATGATGGCCAATTCTTGGAATTTATGGGTTTCTTGTGTAAGTTAGTGCATAGTTAGTTCTGTGACGTTTTCACAGACCCCTTGGAGGCAAAGATGGTGAATCATACTTTGGACACGTAGCTTGGTGAGGCCATTCTTTGGAAAGGAACATCATGCTTGGAAAGAGAGGAGGTCAATGAAGAAGAGGAAGACCCCAAAGAGATAGATTGACACAGTGACTTCAGGAATGAGCTCTTGGGTGTCAGAGATGGTGAGGACGGCATAGAATAGGACAGGGTTCAAGTCGCTTCTTCATAGGTTCGCTGAGTTGTACTCGACAGCACATGACAGCAACAATTACTACCATAAGTGGTTTTATATGCATTATTCATTGGGACATAAATATTTACACAGTTAAACTTATGAACCATGATTATAATAATGTTTAAAAATATGTAACTTCAATTACACTTAATTTACATGAGCATATAGTTTAAGAAAGAGGAAGACCTAGTGACCTAGTTGCGCTGTTAACACAAAGGCCATTCCTCTGGCGGTTCTAATCCACTGGTGTCTAAATGAGAGAAAGACGGGCAACCTCCGCTGGTACGGTTTACACTCCAAAATCCAACAGTGGGTCAGCTATGAGTTGTCCGAATAGATGGCAAGGACTTATGGTAACTAAAAATATTAATATATTTTTCTTGTTATTCTTTCAGTTACTGCATTTTTGCATACAATAGTAAGTGTTTTAAGCAACATGTTCATCATTCTTTTACTAGTAAATAATAGCTTTTCATGGACATCTTCTTTCGTTTTTAATTCTACTTAATCTGACATTGAAACCACTACCCTACCCTTCATTTTCATTCATATGCCTCTGATTCATTATCTTCTATTTATTTGTTTTCACTGCTTCTCTATCCTTTTTTTAAATGAGTGACTTTGGTAAACAACATGTTGCTGGACCTTTAAGACTGTCTTTTGATTGGTTTGAATAACTAACTCATTTGCATTACTTACAGTTGTAATTTAGGGTAATTTTAGCCATGCTATTTTTTATTTACCACAACATCTTATTTTTAATTTTTCCCCTTTTCTATTACTTTCCTTTTTCTTCTGGATAGATGAAATCTTCTGCTTGCTTGAAAGCTATTTTTATTTCTGTATCTGTTTTTCTAGTAGTTGCCCTCTCAGTTATTAAGATAACACTTAATGTTCCTTTCCATAACAAATACTTGAGCAATCCTTATGGCTTTCCCAAAATAGACAAATGGCTTAGGATGTCCTCTTTTTCCTCTACCTACCTACTAACTTCTCCAAGTATTGGTTGCAATTAGAAGTATTTGTGAAACCTTGTTGTGCCTTTAACTTACCTGATTCTGAAGGCATACAGGTAGAGGAGGATGAGGGAGGTGAGGAGATAGACGTGGAGGAAGGCCTTGGGTTGATGTCAATGCTACTGGTTTGCAATGAGAGAGATGTTGTTATCAGGTGCTTTCAAGTCAAGTATGACTCATAGTGACCCAACGAAGAACAATACTCACAATTCACAACACACTCAAGTCCACTGCGACAGTCACTGTGTCAGTCTATTTCATTGAGGGTCACCTTCTCTTCACCGACCCTCCACCTTCCCAAGCATGATGTCTTTCTTCAAGGAACAGACTCTCCTGGCAACATGTCCAAAGTATGTGAGAGAAAACAAGATGATCCATGTTTCCAAGGAGCACTCTGGCTGCACCTTCTCGAAGACCTCTCTGTTCTCTTTTGGCCGTCCGTGGGGTCTTCAGCACTCCTCTCCAACACCACAGTTCAAAGGCATCCATTTTTCTTTTGTCCTTAGTCACTGTCCAGCTCTCAGATCCATAGCATGTAATTGAAACAACCATGGCCGGAATCAGATGCACTTTATTCCTCAAACTGACATCACTGCTCCTCAATAATTTGGAGATGTTCCCAATGTAATACTTTTCCTGATAGCTAGTATTGATTGTGCATTTAGAGAAATAACAATCTAGAATTTTACAGCTCGATTTTTATTTATTATTTTTGTTGGGAAGGAAAGGGACTCATGCAGTATCATTTCATTTACTGCAAACTTAACACTTAGTTTTTAGTAAATCTCTTCTATATAACCTGTTTTCATAGTGTTGAATAGAAGAACTTTAAAAAATACTTTGTTTTCATCTAAACTATATTTAAATGGTAAGTATTAATAAAATTTTTCTCAGGCATTCAAAGCATTGGAATCTTTCAAAGATCCACAGGTCAACAGTTCAAACCTATTAACTGCTTCCCAGGAGAAAGACGTGACAGTCAGCTTCCATTAAAGATTTACTGCCTTGGGAATCCCACAGATGACAGTTCAACTCTGTGAGAAATCTGAAAACAAATCTTTTCAAAACAGGCAGATTCAGCAGGCCAAAATGAAAAGAAAATAGGAAAAAAAATGGAATAATGTAATCAAGTTAAGTGTAGACTATTTCATGTTTTCACCTAATGTAAACTGACATTCATTCCAAAAACCCACACATTCTCTCTCTTAATAAAAGTCCATGGAAAATCATCTAGGAAACATTCATAGTGCATCTGACAATGTGCAAGTCTCAGCGGACTTGCACATATATAAATCTGTACATGCTTGGTCTACGATATAAAAATCACAATCTCAAAATTGCCAGGAGAAAAAAAAACAACCCACATAAATGTAGCTACATGGCTCCTTGCAAAGAGTGCTGTGTATAACTGAATAGGAAGGCATTCTAGATAATACTGTCTAGGTTGTTGTTGTTGATTGCCATAGAGTTAAGCACAATTTCTAGCAACCCTATGGACAAAAGGCCCGAAGCCTTTCTATAACTATCATTGTTTCTCAAAGTTCATAGAGTTTCCAGAGGGGTGTTGTTTAGGAGGTGGACTGTCTAAATTAGCGGTAAGGAATTGTGCTGCTGATGGAAAGGCGCATGGTTTGAATCCACCAGCTGCTCCTCGTGAGAAGGATGAGCAACCTCCTCTTATGCGATTTACTGCCTCTGAAAACCTGCTGGAGGGTCAACTCTGGGTCACCTGTGACTTGTTAGCACACAACAACAAGAAGGAGAAGTTATGTATTCATTGTTTTCCAAGTCCCTTATATGGTGGGGAGGAGAAGAGTTCAAAGGCTTTTACTTTTCACCCTCACTGCTAAATCATAGGAAATTGTTAAATAAATATTCCTAAAACTAATGAATAATAAAATAATGACTAACATATTAAGTAAAATTCTTATTAATATTTTACTTTACTAACCGTTGTTTGTAACCAACTAATTAACAGAAGTCCTAGTGGTACACTGATTAAGTACTCACGGTTAACTCCAGAAAGTCAGCAGTTTGAATTCCTCATCTGCTCCCCATTATAAAGATATAGTAATTGGCTTCCACAGATATTTACAACCTTGGAAATTCTATGAGGCAATTTGACTTTGCTCTATAAGGTAACAAGGAGTCAGAATAGACTTGGCAGCAAGAGATTAAGGAGTATCTTGGAGAAAAATAGTTTTTTATTTTTTATTTATTTATTTATTTTTTTTTTTTAAAATAGTTTTTTAAAAAATTACAGCAGCAAACTCAACTCACTTTTGCTGTTGTCAAGTTGGAACCATCCAGCAGGTTTTGAGAGGCTGTTAATTGTATGGAAGGAGACACTCCATCTTTCTTTTTCAGAGCAGTGGGTGGATTTGAATCACCTGCATTAGAGTTTACAGTGTAATTCCTTACCCACAAGCCCACCACAGCTCCGTACAACAATACAAGAGTATATAAGGGGCCCTTTAGAGTAGTGAGAGAAGATCTTCACCCTGAAACCCACAGCGTCCCTTTTCAGCAGGAAGTAGCTAAGAGAATACGCCATCCCCTTTTCCTTATGACTCAGGGTGAAGTCTCTCTCAGGGAGGAGTGATAGGGAATGGCAAAGGATACACTGACAAAGAAGATTAATCAGAACTGGCTTTGACAAGCACTGTGGCATTTGGACAAGAACAAACTGGGAGGAGGGTAGAGAGAATAGTGCAACAATGAATGAGTGGAAGCCCAAAATCTCTGTAAATGTTTATGAAAATTAATAAAATATAATTTAAAAAAAAGAAAAAAAATCTGGAGAAAAAAAAAGAGTATACAAGGATTTTAAATTATCAAAAGGTTTAAAACCATACTGAACAAAATTGAAATTTTCACTTCATCAAACTCCCCAATCTCATTTTATCCAAATCAGTAACCTTTTAAATTTCCCTCTCTCCACAGAAATAACCCCTACTAGTTTTACATGCTTATCTCTGGATGTTTTACTATGAATTACCACGTTCTCCTTTGAAAGGAAAATATAAATAGAATGGAAATATATCTATTGTTTTGAAGTTTGCTTTTTTAAAATTTCTTTATCTTGGAGATTTTATATTGTTGGTAAAAATTAACTTACCTAATTTATTATTATCTGGTTCAAGAAAGTTCACAGATTATACTGTAATTTAATTGTCAGTCTGCTGATGAATATTCTTGTTTCCAACTTTTTTTGTCCTTACATTAATGACTAAATTCAAGTATTTCATCATTAAGTAGGATTACTATAAATTTTTTGCAGATATTCTAGATCAAAGTAAGAGAGTTTCTATTTATAGTTAAATAAATTGTGAATATTGAGGTATAATTGGTGAGTTTTAGAAAATATTATTAAGGCCTTTTTCCAATAAAATGTGTAGTTTTAGTCTTTAATCTTTTAGTACAGCGAGTTATAGTAACACATTTCTTAATGTTATAACAGAGCTCTAGTGTGGCAAGAAGCTGCACTGGAATCCCAAAGGTAAGAAGTTCAAGGCCACCAGTTGCTCTGTGGGAGGATGGGCAGTCTCCTCCCTTGCAATCAGCTGCCTCTGAAAATCCAGCAAAAGGCCAGCTATGAGTCAGTTCTGACCCTACGAAATACACCAACAATAGCATTACAATAGTTTCATATTCCTGAGATACGTTTACATGCATTTATATACACATCTTTTATATCTTTTTTAAAAGTGCTATATTATACAGTGACACGGATGTGTCAAATGCAATAATGGTTACCTATGGTGGACAGTGTTTGGTGGAGCTTCCCGATTAAAACAAGCTTGGAAGCAGGAGTGGCATCCACTTCTGAAATGGCTTGCCTCTGAAAATTCTATGAACAGTGCTCAGGTCTTTTGTTTGTAAGGTTGCTATGAGTCATCTATGACACGACGGCACCTAACTACAGCAACAACATTTTATTTGCAAATAATTATTAAAAATTTTGCATCTACATTCAGAAAAAAGGGAACTCTATGGTGATGAAGGAGAAAGTTCAAACTACTCTAAAGGAATTGGCAAAAAACAAGTCTTCAAGAATTAACAGCATACCAACTGACATATTTCAACAGATGTTTCCATGAGTATGCTCACCAAGTTGTGCCAAGAAATTTGGAGGACAAACACCCTGGCTGACTGGAAGAAATTCATATTTATGCCCATACAAAAAAAAAAGTGACCCAATAGAGTATGGAAATTATCAAACAATGAATGTCATTATAATCACATGGCAAAAAATGCTGAAAATGATCCAAAAACAACTAGAACAGCACATCAACATCCAAATGTGCAGGCTGGGTTTAGAAGAGCCTGTGGCACTAGGGACATTATAACTAATGTTAGTTGATCTCAGCTGAAAGCAGAGAATACCAGAGTAATGTCTATTTGTGTTTCATTGACTATGAAAAGGCATTTGACTGTGTGGATCATTACAAACTGTTGCTGACTTTGAGAAGAATCAGAATCCCAGAACACTTGATTGTGCTTATGCGAAACCTATATTTGGACCAGGAGGCAGCTGTCAGAACAGAGCAAGGAAACACTAAAAACAGTTCAAAATCAGGAAGGGTATGCCAAGGATGCATCCTATTTTCCATACCATAACAATCTATATACAGAACAGATAATCTGGGAGGTTGGCCTCTGTGAGGAGCAAAGTGGCATCAGAATTGGAGGAAGCCTCATCAACAACCTGCATTATGCAGATGACACACTTTGCTTGCTGAAACTGAGGAGGACCTGAGGCATTTGCTGCAGAAAGTCAAGGACTGAAGTGTTCAATATGGATTGAAGCTTAACATCAAGGAAACCAAGAGTTTCACCACTGGGCCAATTGGCAACATCATGATAGATGGTGAAAAGATTGAGATTGTTAACAGCTTCCGTTTGGTTGGCTCCACAATCAATACTCTTGGTATCAGTAACCAGGAAATCAAAAGATGACTTGGATTGGGAAAATCTGCTGTCAGAGACCTCTGCAGAGTACTGAAAAGTAACAGTGTCAGTCTGGAGACTAAGCAGTGCCAGGTCCAGGCCACGGTCTTCACAAATATTTTCTATGCTTCAGAGAGCTAGACAATGACTAGGGATGATAGAAGAACAATCAATATCTTTGAGTTGTGGTGCTGAAGAAGGGTATTGATTATACCATGGACTGCCAAGAGAACAAACTGGTCCATCTTGGAGAGAGTGAAACCAGGCTGCTACTTGCAGGCAAGGATTTTGAAGCTTGGTCTTACATACTTTGGGCATGTTGCCAGGAAGGACCAGTCCTTGGAGAGAAACATCATGCTTGGAAGGGTGGAGGAACAGCGCAAGAGAGGAAGACCCTGGCTGTGATGGATTAACTCAGTGACTAGGGTAATGGGGGTAGATATATCAGAGACAATGATGTTGGCTCAAAATAGAGTAAGGTTCAGAGATGTTGTACATAATAGGGTAGCTCTGAGGTGCGGATGACTTGATGGCACATAGCAACAACAGAAGTGATACAAGGTAGCCTAATGGTAAGAATCTGCACTGCAATCGCAAAGGCATGCAGTTCGAATCTGCCAGCTGCTCCATGGGAGAAGGAAGGGCAATCTCCTCCCGTGAGATTAACTTTCTCCCCCTTGAAAACCTGCTAGAGGGTCAGCTCTGAGTCAGTTCAGACTCGATGGTACACAACACCACCACCACAACAGGGGTACATATTCTTGGGAGAGTTGCACTGCTAAGTCAGACTATGTCTCTCGGAGGGGAACCAAAGAAAGATGAGCAACCTTCCATCTATAGCCTCCAGAAAATCTGCTGAGGGTCATTTATGAGTCTATTGCACCATGATGACAATGAGTTTTGAGGGCTTCGTCCCCCTATATTACTTATTGAGACTGATAGGTAATTTTATTTTTGTTCGATAGTTTTTCAGTATTGATGTTTGGAAGAGGAAGGAAGAATTGATACTTTTCAGTTGTGATCCTGGCAAAGACTCTCAGATATACCCCGGGATGCCAAAGAACAAATCTGTGTTGAAAGATGTAGAGTGAGAATGTGTTTTAGGAGCAAGGATGGTGAGACTTCATTTCACATATACTTTGGACTGGTTATCAGGATGAGCTTGGCAGAGGATCCGTGAAAAAGAGAATGGCTAACAAGATGGACTGATGCAGGAGCTACCATAGGTACAAGCACAGCAGAGGCTGAGGGTGGCCAGGAGTGAGCTGTGCTTCATTCTGTTGTAGATAAAGGCTGCTGTGGGTTAAAGCGAACTCAGTGGCACCCAGCAACAAGCACCATAGTGTAAGCGAGAAAGTGTTTAATCTTTTCAGTAACATTGAACATAAGATAAATAATAGTATAAGGAACGTGACCTAAACTTGGCGAAATCTCAGTTTTGTTTGGGTGCTATAATTTCAATTCCTTCCTCGAGAGATAGATTTTGCCACTCACCTTCTGTGCTGTTTACTGCCTCTGGAGAGTCAGGTATGAGTCGGTTCTGACCCGATGATGGCTCATAAAAACAGTACCCTTCCGGACAGCACAGATTGCTCCGTGGGGTCTCCAAGGCTATCACCTTTATGGATGCAGATTGCCACAACAACTTTCTCCAGCAGCATTGCTGGTGGGTTCAAACTGCTGACCTTTGGATTAGTCCTCAAGTGTCCTAAATCCCACAGCCATTGAGTCTTTTCTGACTTACAGCGCCCCCACAGGCAGGATGAGAACTGGCTGTTTGGTTTCTGAGGCCATAAATCTTTGTGGGACCAGAGGGTCTCATCATTGCCTCACAAAGAAGCAAGTAGATTCAGACCACACACTTTGTTTTTTTGTTGTTTGCAGCTAAATGCTCAGACCATTATTTCACAAAGCACTCCTGCAGGACTCTAAAACTGCCTTAATCTTTTCAGGAAAAGACATTTGGTTAACAAGAGCTAACCAAGTCTATTCAGAACCAATTCTGAAACCCTTTAAATGTAAACAGTATGAACACATCTGGACGTGTTCACTTTTCTTGTGTGCTTCTGCTACAAGGAGACTAGTTTGGAGCTGCAGCAGACTTTTGCAGCCAGAGGGAGAATCTGCTCGTGGGAGGGCCATGGCCAGTCCTGCTGAATATCTGATGATATAAAGAAAATGGTTGAATATATTCACTCCAAAGCCTGAGAGGTAGACAGGTCACAGGATTGACAACTAGTTGGATAGTTGGCTGTGTGAACCTGCCCAGAACTCTGGTGCCATAGTTGTAGGGAGCGGGGCTGCTAACCGAAAGGTAAACT
Organism: Elephantulus edwardii; assembly: GCF_000299155.1. Taxonomy (NCBI): domain Eukaryota; kingdom Metazoa; phylum Chordata; class Mammalia; order Macroscelidea; family Macroscelididae; genus Elephantulus; species Elephantulus edwardii. Next base: position 297,755 of record NW_006399773.1, read on the forward strand.
GACACCCACTAGCAGCTCAACAGGACAAAGATAGGCAATCTCTTCTCTTGTCACTTACAGCCTCTGCAAACTTGCTGGAAGTTCAGCTATGAGTCAGTTCCAACTTGAGAGCAACGAGTCTGAATGTGAGAGATGGGTCTGTGATCTGTTCCAGAATACCCTTCAAAGCCCCAAGGAGCACTTCTGGGGAGCTCTGGTGGCTTAGTCCCTAGGGAACTGTGCTAACACAAAGGGTGAGCCATGGGCAGTTCAAATCCATCAGTGGAGGGTCAGCTGTGAGTCAGTTCTGACGAGATGACAATGAGAGAGCAGTGATGTGGGAGAGAGAAGGGAAGCAGAGCCCCCTGCACACACACGCTCACTATGAGGCTCTGCCAACTTGAAGGCAATTCCGCCAATGGAGCCACAGTGAGAATTTCTCTTAATGGTAATGAGGAGATCCCTGGAGCTCGGGGGAAATGACATGTCTGATTCCTTATTTTGAAATGACAGCTAAGAACATCTAATTTACACGTACCTTATACTGTATAGCATCGATTTTATTTTTTTAAAGGAACTTTTTGCTGTAGTTTGAAATGCTGGCAATAGTAGGGAGCTCTGGCGGCCCAGTGTTAAGAAGCTACCCTACAATCTCAAAGGCAAGCAGTTCGAATCCACCAGCTGCTCTGCGGGAGAAAGATGGGCAATCTCCTCTGGTGCAATATACTGCCTTTGAAAACGAGCTGGAGGGTCAGTTATGGGTTGATTTCAACTCAAAGGTACTCTACAACAATGGTGGAAGTTTACAAAGAAAGTTAGTTTTCCATCTCAACATTTGAGAAACTTTTGGTTTTGTGATGCTGGGTGCAATCTGCTCAATGTGAAAGTCCGCATCCCCCGTCATCCCTGTGACCCCCATTCCTATCCTGCCTCTTTCCTGCTTCCTGAGCTCCGTTTTTGCACAAACGCTGCCCTTTAGATCTCCTATGTTTGATTGTAGCCAGAAGAACACTTCTCCCTGATGCTGCTGCCCACTTTATAGGCCTGTTTACTCATTGGCTGGAAGTTCCATCACTGACTTTTCATGGTTTCTTTGCTGGTTCAATGGTCAAGATAAAGTCCTTCAAAAATCCCATTGCACTGAGTTGACACCAACTTAGCGTCACACTTGAAGATAGAGCAGAACTGTCACGTGGGGTTTCCAAAGCTGTGAATCTTTACGGACGCAGATCATGGCCATTTCTTTCTCCCAGACAGTGGCTGGTGGGTCTGAAGCACCTTTTGGTTAGGAACCAAACTTATAACCACTGTTCAGAGTTCTTTACAGAAGAAAAAATAAAACAAACCCCCCCAAAGCTTAACCAACTCCAGTTCATCTCCTTACCAGTCTTAGGATCCAGATCAGATGGTACACCCTAGCCTTGCTTATTAGCTCTGAACAGGGTCCATACAGGAGAAAGCTAAGCTGAGGTATGTGGATTCACTGAGTCAGCTGAGACTGATCCTCAGACATCCACAGAGTCTATCAGTTTTCACTCGTTCAGGACTTTTTTGGCTATTTTCTTAAGTCCAGTTCTACCACTGTGTACATGATGTCTTGAATGTGGCACCAGGTTGGGATTTCCATTCCCCGAGGATTAACCCAGCGACCGCCACACTGAGCAGAACCAGGAGAGAGACTGAGGGTGGTGCAGTGTGTGGCAAGGTTCAGATCTGCCGCTCACAGGTCTCTTGGAGTCGCGGACAACCCAGGACACCTAACAACTGTAACAACAACAACAACAACAAGGAGAGGCGCCTCTCTGCTCCGATGGTGGGAGTCCTTAATCCTCCCCAGATAGTCTCGTATTTTGAGGAAAGCGTATAGCTAGATATTTTCTACTTTTTGTTTTGCAGCTGAGGCAGTTTTCAGGGACTTGATTTCGGCTCCCAACCTCTGTTACAACCTTGGTTGTAATATTTCATAGTCATTAACACGTATTCCCCAGTCACCAAGGTCTATTTCTGGTCCCAGGACCCTCAGGAGCCATTACTTTCAGCTGCCATTAATCATTCTGGTTTTGGTTGACCTCTTCATTTTAGGCATGTGGAAATGCCACTTTTTTGTTCACACGGTCAGTTATTTAAGCTCTTCTCTCTTACTTTTTATATATTTGGACTATGGGTTGTTGATATGCGGTGTCAAAGTGGAATTGATTCATAGCTGACCCTCCAGTGGGTTTTCAGAAGCAGTTACTCACACGAGAGGAAATATCCTGTCTTTCTTCCGACAGATGGACGGAAGTAACTCTAAATGAAGACAGGAGTTGTAAGTCAGCCAGGAGTTCAAAGGCACTATTTATAACACCCTAATTAACCAACAAATATGACTTTTATTAAAAATGAGGCTTTCTTTCTGAAGCCTTCTGTCACCCAGCTTCAGGCTGAACTGGGTTAGCACTGAAAAGCCCAGTTGCTGGCAAGTTGATTCTAACTCATGGTAACTTTATGTATGTCAGAACACAACTGAGCTCCACAGCGTTTTCAAGAGCAATTTTTTTTTATTGCCAGACCTTTCTTCTGAGGTGCTTCTAGGTAGATTCAAACGGATAACCTTTTGATTAATAGCCAGGTGGCTCAACTGTCTGCACCACCCAGGTACTCTGAGTGATCACCAGACCTTCTCTGTGGTTGCCATCCTGGACCTCTGGTATCTGGTTTCAGATGCAGCCAATACAGTAGCTCAACCAGTTACTGCCTTGTCCTTTTCATGTTCTTGCGGCTGGCGTGTCAGCTGCTCTTGTCTTGGTTGTAAGAAAAATCACCCTCCTGCTGACTGGCATTCCAGGTAAGCGCCAGTGGCCTTTCGAGACCTTCCACCTGTATCTTCTTCCCCCTTCTTGTCCATTATCCCTCCAAACTTGCCACCTAGTCTATTCTGACTCACTCTGACCCTCTACTGGTGTCTGAGATCACACATCTGACTCACTGTGACCCTCCACTGGTGTCTGAGATCACACATCTTAATGGGAACAGACTTCTTTTTCTCATGGAGCAGCTTGTGGATTTGAACGACTGGCCTTTCAGTTATGAGCTCAACATGTTGGCACAGGAAGGTGCTGAGGTCCTTCCTGTGAGCTGGGTAGAGTATTGTGGGTTCTAAGGTCCCCTCTAAGGCTCAACAAAGGGAAACAGCCGTGATTCCTTCTCCAGCATCTGTATGTCCTCAGTTTTTTTATTACCTATTCTGCTTCATCCCCTAAGTTTTGGAAAACCTTTTACAGCACTGGCAGCAAGAGAAACAGACCTTTAGATCCTACAGTCGACATCTTTCGCCTTTGCCAGTTCTCAGCTCTGGAAGGCTGGGAGCTGAGAATGGGCTCCTTTGTTAGCTGGGTTCTGCTGTCTCATCCTTTCCCTGAAGCAGTGAGGAGGGAATGTTCGGGCTCTCTGGGCTGGGGGAGGTCACAGAGAACAGGGAACAAAGGGAGGGAAGCCATGTTACTATCTAGACATTTTATCTGGTCACAGTTTGTACTGTTTGCTATCTTCAGCTAGAACTCCATCGTGGGTTTTTTTTTTTAGAAGGGAAACTCTTAATTTTATTAAGCTGGTGGACAATTGTAGTATGCTTATTGGAAATTAACTAAGAATGATTTGGATAATCACCTCTCACAGTAAAACTTCCTGTTAATCTTTATATTCCTAAATTCTAAAACCTCGTTGCCAGTTAGTCAACCTCTAACCATTAGCAGATCTACGTTACAGGGGAGAACTGAGCCATGCAGGACTTTGTTGGCAGAGAGCTCTAAATTGGCTGAGAAAGCTCCAATTGCCAACCTTTCAGTTAACAGTCACGAGCAAACTCATTGTGTTACCCAAGGGGCCTTATTCAATACTAGTTTGCCATTTGCGAAGGGGTGGGGGGCACTCTGGTGGCCTGCTGGTAAGGAGTTGAGCCACCAGCCCAAAGTCACAAGGTTCAAATCTCTCAGCTGCTCCTTAGGAAAAAGATGGGACAGTCTCCTCCTATGCTATTAATAGCTTCTGAACACTCACTGGAGGGTCAGCTACGAGTGGTTTCTAACTCAGTGGCAACTAGCAACAACACTTTATTTCATTCCATTTATTCATTCTTTATAGTTAAGACCAGGCACGGGGCTGCAAACACAAATGCCTTTAGTTTCAACCCATCAATGACTCACTGGGAGAAATTGTTTGGAGCTCTCCTGCAAGGGAACAACCCCTCATTGCCGCCTAGTCGGAACTGACTCACAGCTGACCCTCCATGAGGTGTTTTCGGAGGGATAGATCATGCAGGAGAAGACTGCCCATTTTTCTCTCTCAGAGTCATTGGCAGATTTGAACTCCAAGAGGCTAGCAGCCAATTCCCTAAAGATTATGCCTCCAGAGCTTTCCTAAAAGACCACCTAGGTGCCTTATATTCACGTGAGCTTTCTAGCAGGTTGTTGAAAATAATTATTGTAATCACGTGCTTTATCCTTTTTTTCTGGGTGTGAGGTGAGACTGGAGAGGAGGAGTGGAGAAAGTGGGGGTCAGGGGTTGATTTAGTACTCAACCATTTAGTAAACAGTATAGTTGTTACGTACAGTGGAGCTGGAATTGACTCATAGCTGACCCTCCAGCAGGTTTTCAGAGGTTGTAAATTGTACAGAACATCTTTCTCCCTTGGAGCAGCTGGCAGACTTGAACCATGTGCCTTTGAGTTGACAGCACAGCTCCTTACCACTAGGCCAATTTTCACAGGAGCAGATTGCCAAGTCTTTCTTCCTAAGGAAAGGCTGGTGGTGGTTTTGACATTTCTGTTATCAAATAAGTGCTTAATCACCACATCACCAGGGTTCCTTTGCATAGTTCTTATATACCAAATACATTCAGGTGCATACACTTATAATTTGTCCTCTTTTCCTAAATTAAGAGGTTTGAATACACTATTGTATATTTTAATGTACATGTGATTCTGCAAGGGTCTGCAAGTGGTAGGAGACCACTCACTTACTATCTAGTTCATGCATGTGTTAACTGTATATAAGATTCCAAAACAATCTACATACTATACCATGTTTTCTACTGTAGTATAAAAGGAGTCAACTGGTGATACAGATGGTTAATTTGCACTGCTGCTTATTGAAATGTTGGAGGTTCTGGTCCACTCAGAAGAGAGGCTTGGTGATCCACTTCTTAAATTCGGCCACTGGAAATCCTAGGGAGCACAATTCTATTCTGACAAACATAGGGTTATTATGAGTCAAAACTGACTCAGTGGCAACTTGTTATAAACTGGGCAAAAATGAGGGAAGTTATACATGCAGATACACAGGGGTTTACTTCAAGGAAATGACTCACACAGTTGTGGAGGATAGCAAGTCCCAACTCCATGGTCAGACAGCAAACTGAAGATGTCTCCTGACTAGTGCAGCTGCGGGGACTGACAAACCCAACGCTGGAAGTTTAGAAAGAAAGCAAGCTGCTGATTCTGGAAGCTGCTGAATCCAAGAATGGCAAAGAAGACAGCGGCTGCTGGTTCACAGGCTTCAGAGGCTAAGCAGTCTCAGGCCGGGCAAGAGCTATGGCTCAAAGAACTTGAGGCCAGTCAACTGGCATAGCTAAGCCCACAAAACCAATGTTATACAGCCTTCGTTGGTGAGCAGGGGCTGAGGTCTCAAAAGCTTGCAACTGAATATGTTAAATAGAAAAAAGTCTAACTCAAGTATAAAACCTAATGACCACTCCCAGACGGAGGGGCAGTTTTTGACAAGATTCTCTCTGTCCTCCCAGATCTGTAATAAAGTGTTTTGAATACTGAGAGAAAAAAAAAAGAGAGAGAAAAAAACAAAACAACCTTGCAACTACCTATCTAAGATATACATTGGATCTCTCCTTGTCTAGAACAAAGAGGAAAGATAAGCAAAGTTGCATGGCAACATTTAGTCCAAAGGATTCAGGTTCACTGTCTATGACCCTGACACCAGAGGAACTCGATGATGCTCGGCTAACACTGTGGTCTACCAGCCACCGTGAAAAGAGAACATAGAAGGCGGCCCTGGATAAGGCGGACTTAAAAATGTGGAACAAAACTAAAAAATATACAGATGGCCAGGCTTACTGGTTTGATAGTGACTGGTATTTCCACTAAGACTATGGCCCTTAGTCACTTTTGAACCTAGGATAGAATTTATCCTCCTGACTCAATGTACAACCAGAGAGTCAGGCCTATAAGGTGAGCAATACCACCAGTGAAGCCTTCAATTCACTTCATAGAATAAGCAAACCTGTAAGATTTAAAAAAACCAGAGCATTTGCCAAAGGATAAAGCTCAGAAACTGAGGAGGAGGAAAGCAGAAATGGGAATCCCAGGGAGCAAGAGACAAGAGTGCAATTACAGTATGGGTACTGTAGGCAATGTTATAAAGCAACATGCGTATGAATGGTCACATGGAAAACCATTCTGTTTTGTAAACTTTCACTGAAATAATAATAAAAAGAAAAAAAAAAAAACCACCCACCAAAACCTCCAAAGCCAAAGAACTAGAGGTCAAATGATACAAGACAAAAAAAAAAAGAAAAAGAAAGAAAAAAAAAGACAGAAGACAGATTGGACAAAAAGCCAGAGAGCTTTGTGAGAAGAGCAATACATAATGAAAGCAGGCAACTCTGTCAAACAAAATTCCTCCAATCGATTGGTGGCTTGTAGTAGAATTCATGGATATAACTGTATTCTATCAGATTTTTATCATGGGGATGTCTACGTCATAACTGCCAAACCACTAAGAATCACGGCTTAGTGAAGACAACACATAACCTCAGTCATCACAAAAGGATAGAATTCTTAACAATCAGGTAACAAATAACATCACAATCTCAATGGTTTAAAAGCACAAAAGTTTATTTCTTACTCCTAAGAAGTCTGCCTGTGTGTGTCTGGGAGGATCTTAGGGCAGCCAGCTGTCTTGTATCTGTTGGCTCAGCATTCTGGGTGGTTTTGATCATGAGGCAGGCACCTTCATATAGACGTGGCATCCAGGTCGACCACTGCAGGGAAAGAATGGGTCCATGTGTCGATTAGTGGTAATGAAATGGTCTGTGACTCTAGTTGTGTCTACTTATATTTCACCACTAACAAATGACTACGTTCAAGGGGACAGGGAAGGGCCCTCTTACCATATATTAGGATGAAGAAAAGACCAGATATTGGCAAACAATAGTAATGCTAATATAAACATTGCAATTACTAAGAAGGGCTAAGGCGCTTCCAGAGCAGGATGAAGGGTAAGTTCTACTGATCTGCAAATTCATGGGAGTTTGCTCTTAACTATTTGTTCCTGTTGTTGATTGCCTTCAAGCTGAGCATGACTCATAGCGATTCTATGAACAAAATTTTGGCCTAAAGACCCTCTACAACTATCAACATTTATCAAAGTTGATTTGTTTCTAGACCAGTAGAAATGAGCTTTCTGGGATTCCAGATCCACTCCTAGTTCTAAAGCTCTTTTATTTGGTTGAACTCATAAGCCTTCTTCTAAACTTCTCTCACACCTTAATTCTTGTCTTTCTCTTTTATGAGTCTACAGTTTGTGATCTAGGAAAATGGGATCTGTGCATGAGAGTTTATGGTAAATTTCTGCCTACTTCCAAGAGTTTCTATTTCTTCTTGAAGATATGGACTACTGTACACAAAAATTTAGTCAAATGATTAAGTTGAAGGTCTGACCCAAGCAATTAGTTCTCTTTCTTGTAACTCACATGATTATAACAGTCATTAGTGTGCATCTAGAAATGAACCATCATAAACAGGAAAAATGATTCCTGTCCTTTAGATACAGAGAATAGCACTAAGACAAAACACTGCAAAATGTGGGTTTTTAGCTCTTCTCTAAGCAGACTGGTGGAGGAAAGGAACTTTCAACATCTCCCACTTATTTTTCTTTTGTTCTTTTTTTTTTTTAAAGTGTGTGTGTGTGTGTGTGTTCCGTCAAATCGAATCTGACTGGTACAGGAGGAGAGTGCCCCTCCTTCTCCAGCAGAGCATCTGGTGGATTTGAACCATGTACCTCTTGGATTGCAATGCAGCTTCTTGCCACTAGACCACCAGAGCTCCCTATTTATTTATTTCTTAACCACCTTTTTAAGTTAGCAGCCCCACATGTCACCCATTATACCACCGCCTTTCTCCTCTAATCCTTTATTATTATTATTATCCTTAATCATTTCTCCTCTAATCCTTAACAGAGAGAGTCCAAAGAGACAAGGATCATGGAGGTTGACCTGTGGGCCCTGAAAATATCTGTTTAAGTCCCAACCCCTGATATCTGTAATTTGGAAATAGGATTTTTAAAGATGTAATTAAGTTAAGATAAAATGATAACAGCTTAGGGTGGGCCTTAAACTCAATCGCCTATGTTCTTATAAGAAGGACATGTAAAGAGCTACAAAAACCCAAGGAAGGCAGAGATAGGAGGGATGAAGCTGCAAGCCAAGCACAGATGGTCAGCAACCGCCAGAAGCTGTGGGCACAGAAAAAAGAAGCCACGTTGTTTATAGTTGATTTTGGGCCTTTGGTCCGTTATACATTTTGATTGTAATAATTTATTACTGGAGCCATTACTAAGTACCTTTGGTAGTGCAATGGTTATGTGCTCTGCTGCAAACTAAAAGTTGAGAAGTTTGGCAGTTTGAACCCACTAGAGACTCCATAGAAGAAAAGACCCAGACATTTGCTCCCATAAAGACGACAGACTGAGAAATCCTATGCAGTAGTTTTCAGTTTCTCCTGTAGGGCCGTGATGCAGTTCCAACCTATCAGTGAAGTGAGCACCACGTGACAAGCAGAAGAAACCAAAACAATGACAGGTTTGCTAGGATAGGAAGAAGAATACTTCTCCAGGTTTCTATTTACAAAGTCAAATGATCAAATTTATAAAATAGAAACCCGCCCCGCCCCCGCCCACAACAATGATCACAACCAAATGATTCCTAAAATATTTTCCAAGTTTCCTGGGAACATGCATGGCTATATATGAAAATGAAAAATTTCTACAAAATCTTTGCAACTCTGGAGCCAACCTCTAGAAAACTGTACTATGTATTTTGGATACGAACTTAATTCTTCCTTTTCTCTCACTGCTTCCTTTTTTTTTTAAATCTTCTTGTAATTGTTTATCTGATCATAACTAAATTAAAATACTTCTTGGAAACAGCAAGCGTAAATAATCACAAAACTTCCACTGCCACGGTGTCAAGCCCATCTCATAAAATAAGGAGAAATATCTCCGTGTTTTCGAAGTTGGCTGCACATTGGGGAAGCAATGTTATATTTTAAAGGACAAAATGGCATTAATAACTGTTTGATTCCTATATCTGATTCAATACACAAGTATGTGACACAATGACAGAGGCTTCTGAATACCCACTGCCCATGGGGCCCATTCTGACTCAGCGACCCTAACGGGCAGAGTACCACGGCCCCACTGGGTTTTCAAGGCTGTCAATCTTGACGGAAGCGGCTGCCACAGCTTTCCTCCCCCAGAACAGCTGGTGGGTTCCAACTACCAAGCGTTTGGTAAGCAGCCAAGCACTTTAACCACTGAGCCATAAGGACTCCTCAGAAATCAATAAGACAGGACTGAGACGAAACTGAAGCCAAACAAACATGATTTTAAGAATTCCAGCGCCTCTCAGGGAGCCGGGCCCCTCCACAGGGGGCAGCAGAGACGCCCTGAGAGGCCAAGCGGCCCGGGCCGAGCGAGCGCCAGGCGGGACGCAGGGAGCGGTCCCCAGGGCGGTGCGGAGGGCGGGGGTCCGGGCACAGCGCAAAGGCCATTTCTCAGTTGTGCTTCGGGAGGCGTTGCTTGCCGCCCGCTCGACGGGAGGCGGAGTGGGAGCCCGCTTACAGCAGCTGCCTGGAAGGAAGGAGAGAGGGAGGGCCGGGAACAGTAGGAGGAGCAGCCGGCTAGGCTGCGGCGGCGGGAGGCGCGCGCGGGCCACGTTTTGTTTTGGTTCTTTTCCACTCGGACACTTTCTCCTCAGCCCTTCGCGAGGGGTGACCGCCCCGCAGCTCAGCAGCCTCGACCTTCCAGGTGACAGGCGGTCCGGCCCGTGCAAGTCGGCTCCGCCCCACGTCGCCCCCGCCCGCCCCCAGCCCGGGCGCCCAGCCTCCCCGGCCCGGGGCCAGAGCGTGGCCGCAGCGGATCCGCAGAGCTGGAGGCAGCGAGGGCGCGCGGCCCGGGGCAGCGTGTGCCCAGCGAGCGGCCAGCCCCGCGGTGGAGAAAGGGGGAAGTCCGAAGCCGAGACCGAGCGAGGGGAGGGAGGATGCCGATCTAGCCCGCCCTCTCCAGAGCCTGGCTGCAGGGCACTCGCCTGCGCGCCAGCCGCCCAAGCCTCCGACCTGCGGCCGGGACCGTGCCTCCCGGTGCCCGGGGCGCAGGACTTTAGGGTCACGCAGCACGGAGGTGGGCGTGAGAGCTCGGGGTGGGAGTTGGCACAGTTTCGGCGCCTTCTGCGCGGGAGCTGGGGGCGCGGCGCGCCTGGCCAGCTGCCTCGGCGTTCTCCTTAGGCGCGAGTTATGGAAACCCCCAGCTGCATCCAGGATGAGCCTTTCGCGCACCCCCTAGAGCCCGAGGCGGGCCACCCTCCGCAGTCCGCCCCCGGGAAGGTCGGCGAGAAGCGGTTTCGGCTGTGGTACGTGGGGGGGTCGTGCCTGGACCACCGGACCACGCTGCCCATGTTGCCCTGGCTCATGGCCGAGATCCGCCGGCGCAGCCAGAAGTCCGAGGCGGGCGGCTATGGGGCGCCGCCTGCGCGAGAGGTGCTTCTGGTGCTGAGCGCGCCCTTCCTGCGCTGCGTCCCCGCTCCGGGCGCGGGGGGTCCCGGCCTCGCGGCCACGCAGCCCCACCCGTCCGTGTTCATCTTCGAGCACAAGGCGCAGCACATCTCGCGCTTCATTCACAACAGCCACGACCTCACCTACTTCGCCTACCTGATCAAAGCGCAGCCCGACGACCCTGAGTCGCAGATGGCCTGCCACGTTTTCCGCGCCACCGACCCCAACCAGGCAAGTGTGAGGCGCGGAGCTGCGGGGGAGGATTCGGGGAGGAGCCGGCGCATAGGGGTGGGGTACCGGGCCAGAGGGGCTGGGCCCCACTTTTTCAGCGGATCAAGGGAGGTCTCTGGGCGCGCGTCCTCCACGTGGTGCGGGGCGAACGCTCTCTGTCCTCTTGGTGCCTCGAAATTGGAGGCCGGGGTGGTGGAATAAAGCTTTCATGAGCTGGGCGGCCGAGGGAATGATCTGGTCGGAAGGAAAAGGAATGAGGGAGAAAGAAGGGAGGTGGCGAGCTGTACTAGGGTTCTGGCGGAGTGGGCGCGCCCGCAGAGGACACGCGCGCAAGGTGCGCATCCGGAGAGATGACACTGTTTTGGAGGGTGAACGGAGATGTTCCCCTCATCACTCTCCGCCCTGTGCAATATGTGTATTTGAGGAGACTCTTCGGCCTTTGAGGGGTGTCTGTGTGTACATGGAAGAAAGCTGGGTTTTTGGAGAGGGGCGTGTGTGTGTACACCGTAGAGAAGGTTGATTTCTAAGACGGGGGTGTGTGTCTGTGTGTACATGGGAGAGGGTTGGGTTGGAGAGGGGAGTGTGTGTGTGTGTGTGAGAGAGAGAGAGACAGAGAGACAGAAGAGAGGAGAAAGAACACGAGGAGGGTTGGGCTCTTGTAGGCGTGTTTGTGTGTGTGTGATCTGTGTTTTGAAGAAACTTTTTGGCCTTAGGAGTGTGTGTGTTTCTGAGGAGGGTTTAGTGTGTGTGTGTGTATGCACGCTCGTGTGTTTCAGAGGGTTTGAGTTCTTGGAGACCCGCTTGCTTTGAGTCAGATCTGTGCTTTAATCCTTTTGACCTGTCCTGTCAACGCAGCACTCGCGTGTCACTTCTCGTAGAGGCTCTTTCTAAGCATGGTTTAGGGAAAGTTTCTAGACATGGTCACATTATCAGCAAAGTATGATATATGTAGTTGAAAGGAGACCATTTTTTTAACTTTTTTAAAAAATTTTATTATTTTGTGTGTGTGTACCATCAAATCAGATCTGGAACAGGAGGAGGACATTACCCCTCCTTCTCCAGCAGAGCATCTGGTGGATTAGAACCACGCACCTCTGGGATTGCGGTGCAGCTTTTTGCCGCTGGGCCACCAGAGCTCCCTGAAAGGAGACCGTTTTTTAAAATGAAAAAGAAAAGTGTTTTCGACATTTACCTACAGACTGAATCAGTATATATTTGGGCCGTTTCAAAATGAGAGTAGTAGAAAAGGTATTTCTATGTAGAGGGACGATTTTCCCAGAGTTTACAGAACCAAGTTGTTATTATAAAAAAACAATAACAAACAAACACAAACCACCAACGTTAGTGGCTTAGGAACAAGCACAGTTTTTCTCTAAGCTCCCGGAAAAAAACTCTTGGCCACGGTGATTGTTTTGTTTCTTGGAAAACAGACTTTTATTTTTTTTAATGTGTAAAGAGAATTTCAGTACATCTAAAGCCCCTAAAAGTGCTGTTTTTGAGATGATTAATTATTTAATGTTTGCAAAGCTCTCTGGAAGAATAGTGTTGTAAATATAAATAAATATGATCTCTGGTTTCACTCTGTGGGGTGCTTGTGGTGTACTTGGAAAACAGTAACATCAGTAATTAGACGAGAAAAACAGCTGTAAATAAGGCTTTAACTTTTCCTTAGTTCAGGACGAGTATTTCTCACTGAAAGACTGATTACTCTACAATTCTTCACGAAAGATCTGGTATTGGATACAAGAACATTTCCTGAAGATTTTTCCTGTTACTCTTTGTAAAATAGGGACATATCTTAGTACTTAGTTCTCAAGTAGGAAGAAGGCAACTTTAAATGATACAATCACTGATTCTGATCATGAAAATGAATTTTATTTCACATTTGTTCAAACTGTTTTTAAACTCTTACTCATATTGAAATTGGGACACAGCACAGTCTTGACTTATTTGAGAAAATTTATAAATCTTAAAAAGTATTAACATGTTTTTACCCCAGAGATGAGGAGACAGATGATAGGTGTTGATATGGAGATATTGGAACAGACAAATGAAAGCACAGATGATAGAAGCAGCAATGGAAGCCACAGATAAAGGGAATAACCGAGAGGTTGAGAACCAGAAGAAATAAAATAAAAAAGTATCAAGATTTTCTAGTTCTGTAAGTAAGAAGGAATACATTTCCTCCCCCCAACATTAAATAACCTTTCGTTGTTTTTGATGATTTATGTTCAGATTATTGTCTTTAGATGTGAATCATGAAGACACTTGCCAGTTTCATGGTGGTACAGAGTTTCTTTCTAGCAGGCTGTCCCTTGAATTCTCAGCCATGACTGTTGAGTGTCACCCTGCTTCACTGGGGCATCGTGCTAATTTAAAGTGTCCTCCGATTTGTCAGGCAGCTCAGATGGTTGATTCCGTAGGGAGTTGCATCGTTAATCGAAAGGTTGTGCTTCTCTGGTGGTTCAAATCCACCATCAGCTTCTCCGGAGTCAGACAATTCACAGCCACAGAATCTCTTCCCATGCAATTTACAGACACAGAAACCCGGTGAGAGGTCCAGATAGGGGTTGATTCTGACACAGTCATAATGAGTTTTGAGTTTTACATCTTTTAGGGGTCAGAGGCTGACACTTTTAAAAGTCATAGCATATTTAAGTTCGTATTCTCTTTCCAGAGGGAGCAGTGGAAGCCGTGTGGCTTTCTGATAAAGGAATGAAAGATGAGCTTTGCTTCCTTATCTCCATTTCCCAGTTGAATCCTTGATCTAAATTTATTGACTCGGATTTGTTGGACCTATGAAATCTTGGACTAATCCAGACAACCCATCGTCTTAAAGTCAATTCTGACTCCCTGTGACTCTGTTGGATAAGGAAGAACTGTCCCTGCGGGGTCCTAAAGTTATACATCCTTACAGAAATAGACTGCCTCGTCCTTTCACTATAGAGGTGCTGCTGGGCTTAAACTGTTGACCTTTTGATTAGCAGCTGCCTTTTTAACTTCCGCACCACCGGAGCTCTTTAGAAACCCTTCCAGAGGATCATTTATTTGAATATTAGAATCATTTATTAGATATTTAACTCAAATATCCTCAGTAGATGGTTGCTTGAGGATGGAGGAGGACCAGGTGTTGGGTACCTTTTCTAAATTTATTTTTAAAAATTTTTTTTGTGTGTGTGTACCATCAAATTGGATCTGACTGGTACAAGAGGAGATTGTTCCCTCCTCCAGCGGAGCATCTGGTGGATTCGAACCTCTGGGATTGATTGCAGTGCAGCTTCTTGTCGCTAGGCCACCAGAGCTCGCCTTGGGTGCCTTTTTAAAAGTGCTTTTCATTCAGCTTCCACTGAAAATTGCACTAACAGAATTTAAACTTATGGTTTCCAGACCTTTGAATTTCCTGAGAGATGATAGAAACCTGAATCTTAATGTATAGTTGACCTTTGAGGGCTTTGACCTGTGTTGTTGTTGTTAGGTGCCATCAACTTGAGTACAACTCATAGTGACCCTATGAATAACAGATCTGAACCCTGCCCTATTCTGTGCCATCCTCACAATCTCTGACACACTGTGGCCCATTGCTGTAGTCACTGTGTCAATCCACTTGGTTGAGAGTCCTCTCTTTCACTGACCCTCTGCTTTCCCAAGCATGATGCCCCTCTCCAATGAATAGCCTCTCCTAGCAGTACATCCAGATATGTGAGATGAAGCTTTATCATCTCTGCCTCCAAGGAGCACTGTGGCTGCACCTTCTCCAAGTCACGTTTATTTGTTCTTTTGTCAGTCCATGGGATGTTCAGTGCTCTTCTCCAGCACTGCATTCCAAAGGCATCAATTCTTCTGTCATCTGTATTCATTGTCCAGCTCTCAGCAGCATGGCAAAGATTGAAAAGACCGTGGCCTGAGTCAGGCGCACCTTAGTCCTCCAACTAACATCATTGCTCCTCAGTAATCTGGAGAGGTTTCTTGATTGCTCTTTGGTGAGCTCAGTTGCTGCTAGTATCTGATTAAAATGCCTCCTAACACCAGTCACAGCCCTTTCTCCCTGTCCCTGTGTGGACTAACTACTCACCTGATCTAACTGCTCACCAGAAGATGATTATTAGAAACACTAGAGATCAGCAAAACCAACTACAGCTGTATAATGAGCTCACATATGCAGTTGAAACCTGTGGTGTTGAAGCCTCGGTCTGTCCATTTCACACTTACCTTGTTCAAGCTCAACAGGGACTTATATCAAGCTCAACAGGGACTTATATGCAGGATTTGGCTCTGTGAACGATGAGCAGCCTTAACCCCACCCCCTACCATGCTGTTGATGTGTCAACTGGGAAGTATTGCAAATGTTGAAGGATTTTTATGGGCCAGCGTGTCTTTGGTTAGTCCAAGAGCTAATACGCTTGGCTGTGAACTTTAAAGGTTGAAATGTACCTAGAAACAACGTGGAAGGATGTAGTTCTGGTTGTTGAATTGTGCAGAGCAACCGCTGAGGACCCTGTGGTGTTCAGTTCTGCTGTGACACATACCGGGTAGCCAGGAGTTGGAATGGACTCTAGGACAATTGGTTTTAATGTGCCAAATGCAGCACATCTAAAGGTCATATTCACTGAGCCCTTGTGGGAGGCCCACCTGGGGTCTCTCGCTTAAATAGTGTTGAATGGGGAAGGACAGTCCTAAAACAATGCCAGCAGTTTGCTTTGCTCCTGAATTCTACGTTTGAAGTGGAGAGTAATTTATTATGACTTTGGGGTCCTTAGAAAGAGAGCCCGCCAACTGTTGTCTGTAATTGAACAAGGGAGCCTCATCTACACTTGCAAAGAAGTTGTCTTCAGTTTATCTCTCCTTCGTGTCACCTTTTTAAAAATGGATGGATATGTAAGGATGTCCTTGACATGTACGGTTTAATACGGGACATTTTTTATTGTGAAACAGGGAACTTCTAGTAAATACACTGACATAAATATGAGTCTGGAACTTTTAGGTCAAATGAGTATATTTCCGCCAGAGCAAAATGGCAACATTTGTGTTCTTTTCAGTTCCCTGAATTGGAGAATTGTGGGCATGATATTCATGTGCTCCTCATCTCCTCCCATGCAGTTTATAGTCCCTGAAAATTTACTAGAGGGTCAGCTAGGAGTCATTCCAATTTGACAACATGAGTTGAGCTATAGATGAAATAGAAGTCCTAGTAGTATGAGAGGGGAGCTATGGTGCCATGGTGGCAAGAAGCTGCGCTGCAATCCCAAAGGCATATGGTTCGAGGACACTAGCTGCCCTGTGCGAGAAAACTGGGCAGTCTCCTCCCATGAGATTACTGTCTCTGAAAACCCGCCAGAGGGTCAGCTATGGGTCAGTTCTGACTCTACTGTACACAGCACACCAACACCACAACAGTGATGTGGTAGGCACAAAATGCTTGTAGTTTGAAGCCACCATTTGCCCTTCCTCCCCATGGAAGAAAGATGAAGCAGAATGCTCCCAGCTCCCATATGTTGGGTATTATTGTCATGACAGGAGTCCAGAATGAAGGCTACACAGTGGAGTGGACTTGGGGGGAGGGATTGCATAACAATGAAAGAATTTTCCTTTTACTTTTCAAGAAGAGTGAATTGGGGTGCGGGGGTGGGCAGGGAGAAAAAGTGCAACAATGAATTACTGGAAACTCTAAGTCTCTGTAAACTTTCATTAAAATTAATAATAAAGAAAAATAGTTACAGCCTCTGAATCCAGGTAGAGAGTAGCCACGAGTTGCAATCAGCTAGACAACAGAGTACTTTGAATTTTAAGTAGAAAATAATGGAAATGATTTACAGATCTACTCACTTATCTTTTAGAGGCTAGATCTGAATATGGCTGTCGACATGGGAGTACTGTGCCAATATCTTGGGTCTCTTGTGGGGAATTAAATCATATTTGCGTCTGGCTCCACACCTTGCTGGTCTGCCACAGTCACTCTTGGTATGTTTGTTGGCAGCACCCAGCCTTCAGAGCAGCCTGGTACAGAGCTGTTTGTCCCTGTTGCAGAGAGAGGGAGAGGTTGGGAGCATATAAGCCAGTTGAAGTTCAGGTAAATTTTTTAAAACACTACCAGCAGTTTGCCCTACTCCCAAGTTCAATATTCTGTTGGTCACGTGTTTTTAAACATAGGTGGATTCCATTTATTCAAAAGGACATGGATGAATTTCAGGAAGAATGTCAGATTTGCCACATTTCACTTCGTCTTGAGTATTTGATCTTACAAAAGAGCCTAAATTTCAGTGCTCTCTAAAATCCCTTGGGCATAACTTGTATTGTGGACCTAGAATTCATGAGGGAAGCAAGAATATTTGATCCTGTGTTCCAGAGGTGTAGTGAAGGTCACAAATATTCTTTTTTTTTAAATTATTATTAAATTTTATTAGTTTCAATGAACATTCACAGGGATTCTGGGCTTTCACTCCTTCATTGCCGCACCATTCTCTCCACCCTCCTCCCCAGTTTGTTCTTCTTCCCCGCCATCCGAATGTCTGTTTTAATTGTCCAATTGCCACAGTGCTTGTCAAAGTCAGTTCTGATTAATCTCCTTTGTCGGTGTGTCCTTTGCCATTCCCTATCACTCCTCCCTGAGAGAGACTTCACCCTGATTCATAAGGAAAAGGGGATGGCGTATTCTCTTAGCTACTTCCTGCTGAAAAGGGACGCTGTGGGTTTCAGGGTGAAGATCTTCTCTCACTACTCTAACGGGCCCTTTTGGCAGTAGGAAACACATAGACTATTATGGAGATTGATTTTGGAATTTAGATGCACTCTTATTGATTGTGCTTGGCCGTACATGTTCATATCCTTGAAGATGTATCATGGGGGTGTTGCAACCTAGAAGACACAAATTTGACTAACAAGTTATATTCTTTTCATGTTTGTAAAAGGAGACCATCTCCCATTGTTTCCATTTCCCTATTGAAAAGCAGGAGTCTTTGGTGTTGATAAGGGATGACTTATGGTTCACATGGTTTAGAGCCAGATTAGCTGAAAGGTTGGCTCTTGGAATCCAACCAGAGTTCATGCCTAGTGATCCACTTCGGTGAGGTCACAACCTTGAAAACCCATGGTGTCCAGTTCTTTTCTGCACATACAGAGTCTCTGTAATCGTAATGGAGTTAATGGCAACATTAGCTAAGAAGTATTAATTGTTATCGGACATGAAATTCTAAGGAGCATGCATATTACTTAATAATTATTAAAAGAGTGATGTTTGAGAACTACAAAGTGCGATTGTTACAACATGCTTTTCAATGTGTTAGATGAATGTGCAATATATCTTGAGTCACATCTCTGACTTATAGATGAGTGCTAATGCCCTTTAAAGTCTGTAAATTATTGTCCTGATTTTGAGACACTTGAGGCAATCTGGGCTTGGGATAGATTGACCTCAGTTGCCTTCACTTGCTGTTTGTGTACCTTTAAAGGCATTGAAAAGGCATAGAGTGTTTTCATTTGCTAATTCACTCTTTGCCTTCAGCTAGAGCTGGTTTCTGAAGCTCTACATGGAATGGGAAGAGATTGCCCATCTCTGTTCACAGAGCCGCTGATGCCCTCCAGCCACCAGGAAGGCACCACCTTTGAATTAGCAAGATAGCTACCTATGGATTAGATAATCCTCAACACTTGTTTGGATTTACCTGCAAATTCATTTAGGAACTCATTTAGGAATGAATTTTGTTGGTACCTGGGGACTGCGGAAAATATTTTGAAATACATGTTCTTAAATTCCAAATATGGATTTGTGTTTTTATTTTGCTTAGAAGATAAATATATTGTTACAGGGTAATGGTGGGCATAGATCAATGGTGATTAATTTGATAAAAGATGGTGAATGAAAATGATTGTATGAATTCTGATTCTTACCTAATAGTTGATAATAACTATGAATATGTTAGTTAAAAAGCCAAGGAGAAAAGAGATGCGGATCGTTTTCTGTTTCTCTTTCTGCTCTCGGGTAGCCTGTACTATTTTGGGCAAGTCGCTATCTAGTCCATTTGCCTGGCTGCATTCATTCCGTGTACTTTCTCCTCCCCCTCCTTGAGCTGGAGGTTGGGCCGCCCTGACCCCACATACAGTCTTAACTGCAATGTGGGCAGCTAGGATATCTGAGGGAAAGGTGGAAACCTGTGCCCAGAGCTTCCAGCTGTGAGGGATCTGTCTGATAGAGACAAGCTAGTCTTTTATCAGGGCTTGATTGTGAAAGGCCAAACCACAAGACCAAACCCACTGCCCTCAACACATAGTGAACTCAGAGACAGGCTAGAACTGCTTCATGTGGTTTCCAGTCTATACCGGAGCACACTACCTCTTTCTCTCACAGCAGGTGGCTTTGAACGGCTGACCTCTTGGTTCAAAGCTGAGTGCTTTAAGTGTGGTGCAATCAGGGTTGGCGTATCATGTGCTCCTACTGTTGTTCGATGACATAGAGTCGATTATGACTCATAATGACCCTGTGAAAAACAGACCTGGACCTTGCATTAACCTGTGCCATCTTCATTTCTGACATGCTCGAGCCTATAGTTCTGGTTCCCGGGCCAGTCTGTCTTGTTGAGGGTCTTCCTGTGACGCTCCCCCTTTCCCAGTATGATAGCTTGTCCCAAGGACTGATCCCTCCTAACAACGTGCCCAGAGTATGTGAGGCAAAGTTTCACCCTTCTTACCTTTAAGGAGCACCTCAGTTACACTTTCTCAAAGACAGATTTATTTAGGTTTTTTTTGCCATTTAAGGGATATTTGGAAGTTCTCAAAATTGAAGAACATGCATCAGAACCATCTGGAAGTCTTATTAAAATTAACTGCAGGACTCCACCACCAGAGTTCTGATTCTGTATGTCAGAAGTAGAGATGTTGTTGTTGTTAGGCACCATGAGTATGACTCATAGCGACCCTACAAACTAAAGATCTGACCCCTGTTCTATCCTGCACCATCCTCACACTTCTGACACACAAGAGACCATTGCAGCAGTCACCGTTCAGTCCACCTGGTTGAAGGTCTTCTTCTCCTTTGCCGACCCTCCACCCCTCCCAGATGATAATTTTTACTATTAACAATGTTTCACGTAGAGGGAACCAGTGTGTTCATTTTATTTTGTTCACTTGATAGGTTATACGAGCATTTCTTTTCTCTTAGATGTTTTTACATCCATTCTCAGACTGGAAAGTTCAAGCCAGATGTGAACAGGGGTGGCCCTTGACTCCAAATGATGTTTCTCATTATTCTGCATACATTAAACCATACGTTAAATATAAATTAATATAACCATACATTAAGATTCATTCTGGAAGAGACTATAAGTGGATAGTGAATAGTGAGAGGTGCTGCCAACTCGAAGTCAGGCAGTTCGAATCCACCAGCTGCTCTCCAGGAGAAAGATGGGCAGTCTTCTGTTTGATTTATAGCCTGTGCAGACTTGCTGAAGGACAGCTATGAGTTTGTTTCAACTTGATGGGAATGAGATTGTTTTGAAGATGGGTTAATAGAGAAGAGCTCTTGTGGCCTGGTCCATGGGGAGACTTGCTGCTGATCCAAAAGCCTCATGTCTCTGGTGGCTCAAATCCACTAACATCTCCTTGGGAGAGAGGCAATCCCTTCCCCTGCATTTTCCAGCCTCACAAACTCAATGAAGCATCAGTTCTGAGTTGATTTTGACTCAATAGCAATGAGTGTAGTGTAGTAAAGAGTTGGCTTGGAAGCAAGGAGCGGAGGTGGTGTAGTGTGTTGCTGTCTGCATTGCTAAGGAAAGAGTTCACGACTGTAGTTCTTTAGGGAATATAGCACTCAGCTCTTTTGCTCCTTGGGTTTGCAAGCTTAGTTCCTGGAGTGGCCACTTGCAAGCCTACACTTGGTTCTTGACTCTCACTCTGTGCACTGGCCCACCTGCCGTCACTACCTTACTTGGTGGGCTAGCAAGCCTGACCCTTTGCTTGCTGGTTCTCTACTGCAGTTTCTTGCCATCGTGGAGTAATAGCTTTCCCTGCCTTCTGGTTCTAGAAGGTTTTCAGAGCAGGGACCTTGCGCCAAAGGTGGCCCTTCTCTTCCAGCTCCTCCCAGCTTTGTGGTAGTGAGGTCCCCTCTTCCATTTCTGGGATTGGATTCCTTTATGTTTAGTTGAGTGACAGAACTGACTTGTCCCCTGCCTAGAGTCCCATACGCCCTTGCTCGCATGTTCTTGGCCCAGCATGGGTCTCATGGCTCTTACTTGCATTATTAGGGGGTTGTCCAGTCCATTTGGTGGACGACAAATGCTGCATTTGTGTAGTCCTCCTTAGTCAGCTTGAGAGACTGTGCCTAGGAGGGCCGAATTAAGCAGTTCATTGTATTGTAGTATATTATTATATAAGATGGAAGATTACAAAGTATCTAATACAATTATAATGATACACTTTAACATTATAATTATAAGCATAATAAATCTTAACATTCATTATAAAATGTAAGAAAGAAACCAACTTTGGCTCTAAATAGGGTTGAAGAGAAAGGAACAGAGATGGATACAGTACCTGAATTTTATGTTTAGGTAAAGCCCAAAGGATGGTTAAAGCCCAAAGGATGGGACCATGTATTGTATATCGCAGGGCCTCAGATGGAGAGAAATCCTCGAAGCTCACAGCGTTCAATGTAGCAGAGACTTGCTGAAGGAACTCTGCTGTAGCAGTGGACACTGTTGTTCGTGTTGTTCAGAACCTTTTATTACTGGTTTCATAGCTGTGATTAATGGTTATTTTGCAATTTGCTTTTGGTTTTAGAGCTATGAGCCTATGGCACTTGATGGCTAGATTTTTGTGATCATATTTGAGTAAATTATGTTAACTCTTGGGACAGGGAGTATAAAAGCAATTTTAATTTCCCTTTCATAGGGTTCTAACCAAGACTGGAGTTTGGAAAACTCTGAGTTTTAATTTTATTTAGATGTTATATCTTATAATGTATCTTCTGATGCCTATGAGTGAATGACAGAAGTGGGACAAAGTATGGCATTAAAATATTGGCGGGTTTAATTTCAGAGCATCTTGACATGGATTTGGGTAGCCCTAGCAAAATTTAACAGAGCAGCAAACAACAAATGCTGGCGAGGTTGTGGAGAAACTGGAACCCTTATTCACTGTTGGTGGAAATGTAAATTGGTGCAATCACTGTGGAACGTTGTATGGTGCTCTCTCAAAAAGTTGCAAATAGAAATATCATTTGCCCCAGCATTTCCATTACTGGGAATATACGCTAAAGAAACCATAACTGCCACCCAGGCAGATATATGCATACCCATGTTTATTGCGGCTTTGTTCAGAGTAGCAAAGAGTTGGAAACAGTCCGAGTACCCATCAACAAACGAATGTATAGAGAAGCTGTGGTATACTCACACAATGGAATACTACACTGCATTGAAAAACAAGGAACTCATGCAATATTATTCAAAATGGGTGACCCTGGAGGACATTATGCTGAGTGAAATATCTCAATTACAAAAGGACAAATACTGCATAGTGCCACTGTTGTGAACAGGACTGACATCAGGGTTGGGGTGAGACTGAGAAAAACTGGATAAATTATGTATACTGCATTGAAACGGATGAGGGAGAGAACTGTTTAAAACCGATATATGATTGGGTATTATGGTTATGGCAAGAGTCCAGAATGAAGGTTGCATAGTGGAGTGTACTGGGGATGGGGGATGGGTGGGATTGTATACCAATGAAGGAAGTTTTCTTTTTTCAAAGAGAAGAGCAAACTGGACAGAGGGGGGGAGGGATGGGCAGGGAGAAAAATGCAACAATGAATGAATGGAAATCCAAAATCTCTGTAAACATTCATTAAAATTAATAAAGTTTAAAAAATAAAAGAAAAAAAAGGAACGGGGGTAATTATTATGACTCACGTTCCTCATCTTTTCCAAGTTTCCTGTCTTGCAAGAGGTTGAGATTGGAAAGAGGATCTCCTGGTAACAAGATCTTCCTGGCTAAAAATAGAAACCCAAGTTTGCTGCTCCAGTTCTTTTTATTTTGCACATACATTCCCAGTTAGCCAGCTGAAATGTCCTCACTTTGTGGGCTTTAATGAAGTTTCTCATGATTTTCCTAAATATTTCCAGGTTAGAGCCGTGGGAGCCTGTACTACCAGTATTCTAAAACCTGTGACTGGTGCATCGTCAGTATCCGATTCCAGGTCAAGAGCAGGGCTGATAGCCGAGCCATTCAAGCCCTTTTGTATTTCCCAGTTCTATCTTCAGATGCATACTTAGGAATGGATTGCACAATCTAGCTGGATAGACTTAGGAGTGGCCTTTCAGAAATCAGCAACTAAATGTATGCTCTGCTCACAATCTGTCTCTCTCTCAATCATTTCGAACTTACCTGTAGCCTTTGTTACTGTGGTTTCATTCCTGTTGGTTAAACAGCCTGAGAGATTTCCCAGAAGGTAAACTGATGACCTTCCTGTGTGGTTATCCAGCTATTTCTTCCTCCTCGATTTTCTGTAGCATGCTCTTTATAGCAGCTGGCATCCTTCGTCACTCTGCCTTGGACCGTCGTCCTGCAGCCTTTTTCAAGCTGCCCAAAACCTGTTGCCTAACTTAGTGAATACTGAGTGCTGTTGCCTGACTGGATTACCTTTCTAAGAGAGGATCTGGTTTCTGGCCCTCGCCTCTTCCTGTAGGCTCCTTCCCAGGCTGGTAATCATTTATGTACAGCTATTTTGTTGTTTTATAGGGAATTTTGCAAAGAGGTTTTTTTTTGTCATAATTGTAGCCATTGTGGTGGAGTTGACCGTTGTGCACTGTCCTTCTGCATTTGTCATTAATTCACTTATCTTTTTTGAGGCAGATTCAATAGTCAGATCTCTGTCTAGTTTCTATTAGTAGCATTAAAACAGTCTGAAGATGAGTGCTTTACTCTCTTTCTAGACTGCACTTTATGGTTTTTATTTACTTCCTTTTGCTTCTAAACCTTTAGCAGTAGTCTGAAGATATTAACAATATTTGGTAAGCTGACTTGTTCTCTGCTTTGTTTTCTGTATTGAGTAGGTTGGTGTATAGCAATGAGGACTGTTAGGTGATGCATATGTGGAAGAGCTTAGCTCCTAACAAAAGTTCACATCCATCATGAGGGGCCTCAAGTAAAGGACCAAGAAAGGTGCCTGGGAATCTCCTTCTGAAAGATCACACACACACATACACACCCCCACCCAAAACCAAACAACCACCACAATTAAAAAGAAAAACCTGCAAAGTAGTTGTTTCTGATTCTAGTCATCTTTTGTATTTCAGAGTAGAACTGGTTTTCAAATGACTTATTTTTTCATCAACAAATCACCAGTTCTTTCTTTTGAGGCCCCTCTGGGTGGATTTGAACCACTAACTTTGAGTCTGAAGTACAATTCTTAACTATTTGCCACATCCATGTCTTCCGGATGGCTCACAGCCATTGACAACCTGCTAGAATTCAGCTCTACTCTGAAACCCATGGAGCTACCATGAATTGGAATCAAGTGGAAGACTGCTGCTGGTGGATGTTAGTTCTTAACTGTCTTATAGTTGGTTTGTATGAAGCCTTTTTTCCTATGGAAGGTTGGCTGAGGGTGTATATTTGGAATCATACTCTAACTTTACTATGTAGAGCATGAACATGGCAAAGTTAAATCTATTTTAATTAACATAGAAAAGATATAGTTTTATGGGCATGCTTTTCTTGTTAGGTGCTGTTGAGTTGAGTGTGACTCATTCAGACCCTATAAATAGCCTATCTGAACTTGTCCTATCCTGTGCCATCCTCACAATTTCTGACACACTCAAGCCCTTTGCAACAGTCACAGTATTAGTCCATCTGGTTGAGGGTCTTCTTCCCTTTTGCTTTCCCTCCATCTTTCCAAGCATAATGTCCCTCTCCAAGGACTATCCTCTTCTAGCAACATGCAAAAGTATGTGAGATGAAGCTTTATCATTTTTGCCTCCAAGGAACACTTTGGCAGCTTTCTTTCCAAAATGCATTTACTTGTTCTTTTGGCCGCCCATGGGTTATTCAGTATTCATCCTCTACGCCACAGCTCAAAGGCATCAGTTCTTCTTCTGCCATCCTTATTCATTGTACAGTTCTCATATACATAGGAAGTGATTGAAAAGAACATGGCCTGAATCAGGCACATTTTACTCTTCAAACTGATGTTATTGCTCCTCAAGAATTTGGAGAAGTCCCCGATTACAGACTTTTCTCAGTGTAATACGTCTCTTGATCTCCTGACTGCTAGAACCAACAGTGTTTATTGTGGATCCAAGTAAGATGAAGTTGACTGTTTCAGTCTTTTCTCAATGCATGCATGATGTTGCCTCTTGGACCATTGGTAAGAATTTTTGTTTTCTTGATGATGAGATGCTATCCATATTGACTGTGTATTATTTGATCTTCTTCAACAAATGCTTCAAGTCCTCCTCACTTTCACCAAGCAAGGTTGTGTCATCTGCATACTGGAATTTGTTGATGAGTCTTTCTCCAATACTAATGCCACATTCTTCATAGAGTCTAGTTTTTGGAATAATTTGATCAGCATACTGATTAAATAGGCATGGAAAGAGATATAACTATGACACACATATTTGTTTTAAATTAATTTTAATGAGAATTTACAGAGACTTTGGCTCTCAATACAGTCATTGTAGCACTTTTCTCCCTGCCCACCCCTTCCCCCCCATTCACTCTTCTCTTTGAAAAGTAAAAAAAAAATTCTTTCATTGTTGTACAGTCCCTCCCCCCAAGTCCATTCCACTAGACACACATATTTCTTAATTTTAAATCATGTTATGTTCCCTTATTCTGTTCACATAGCAGCCTCTTGGTCTAGATATAGATTTCATGTGAGCATAATAAAATGTTCTGGGATTTCCATTCTTCTCAATGTCAGATATAATTTCCTGTGGTCCACAGAGTCAAATGCCTTTGCATAGTCAAATGATATCCCTGGTGCCACAGTCTCTTCTAAATCCTGCTTGAATTTCTGGCAGTTCTTTGTGTACTAGTCTGGCCATTTTTGGATGATCTTCAGCAGTATTTTGCTTGCATGTGATATGAATGATATTGTTCAGTAATTTCCACATTTAGGTGGATCACCTATCTTGGGAATGAGCAAATATGCATCTCTTCCAGTCAGTCAGCCAGGCAGCTATCCTCCAAATTTCCTGGCATAGATTGGTGAGCATGTCCAGGACTGCATTTGTTAGTCGAAACATGTCAATAGATATCCCATCTATTCCTAGAGCCTTATTCTTTTGTAGTGTCTTCATCTCAGCTTGAACCTCTTCATTTGTTACCATTGATGCTTGTTCATATGATACTTTCTGCAATTTTTCAGCATTGACCAGTTCTTTTTGGTACAGTAATTTGGTGTATTCCTTCCATCTTCTTTTAATGCTTCTTGGATCATTCAAGATTTTGCCTGTGTCATCTCTCAGTATTACAACTCAAGGCATGAGTTGGTTTCTCAGTTTTTTTAGTTTGAGAAATGCCAGGTGAGTTCCTCCCCTTTTATTCTCTAATCTCAGTGGTCTGGACATTCAATTATAATACTTTGTTTTTTAAATGAATATAAAGGGTAGATAATTTTTTTTTTAAGGCATTCTCATCTGAGCGCACCTTGGACTTCTCTTTTGCCTGATTTTCCAAAATTGCTCAGCATTTGAATTTACCTTTAGGAACTAGACCTCAAACTTTTGGATGTCAGAT
>NW_006399773.1:324916-344345 GCF_000299155.1 Elephantulus edwardii
TTAGTCTCCAGACTGACATCATTGCTCTTGCCTACTCTGGAGAGGTCCCTGACAGCTGACTTCCCCAGTACAACTCATCTTTGCATTTCTTGACTGCTGATGCCAAAAGTGTTGACTGGGGAGCCCAGCTAGATGAACTTGTTAACAATAATTAAACACTATTTTTATTTGCAGTCTACACCAGTGGTTCTCAAACTTTAGCACACATCACTAGAAGCTTTCGTTACAATCCAGATTGTAAGGAGCTGTCTCCAATGTTTCTGATTCTATAGGTCTGGGGTCTGGCATTGGAGAGTTTTGTCTTTCTAGGTGATGGATGTAGATGCTTCTTTGATAACTCTTGCCATCAAACCAGAGGCTAGCACACTATAGGCTTTATATTCAGAGGTCCAGTTTTGGTAGAACACAGCCCTGCTGATTTGTTGATGTATTGTTTTTGGTTGTGTTTGTGCTGCAGCAGCAGCATTCAATGGTTAACAGCGGTTGTTGCCGTGGAGTCAGTTCTGTCTCAGTGGCCCTGTGTACAACAGAAGGAGACATTGCCCGGCCTCGTACCATCTTCAGCATCAGTTGGTGCTGTGCAGCCTCTGTGGCAACGCTCTCATTGAGGGCTGCCTTCTCTTTCACTGACCCTCCACTTTACCTCACACGATGTCTTTCTCCAGGGACTGGACCCTCCTGATTAACAGGGCTGGAGTATGTGAGAGCAAATCTTAACATCTTGGCCTCCAAAAGCACTCTAGTGACATGTCTTTCTTCTGAGACATTTGTCCAGAGCCTTCTATTGAGAGGTCTTGTGGCCTAGTGGTTAAGAAGTCACACTGCCAACCAAAAGCCAAGTGGTTCAAATCCATCAGCTACTCTGAGGGAGAAAGATGAACAGTCTTCTCCTGGGCAGTTTATAGCCTCTGGAAACCCACTGGAGGGTCAACTATGAGTCATCTCAGATTTGATGGTACATAACAACAACAACAGCAACAACAAAGTCTTTAGTCTTCTTTATTCATTGTTGAAGTTTCACATGCATATGAGGCCATTGATAAGACTATGACTTGGGTCAAGCGCACCTTAGTTAAGAAATAAGTAACAAGACCTTGGATTATGGGATCCTAAAATTCTATCTGGTGTAGGCTGTAGGGAGTTTGTTTTGTTTACCCAAAGGCTACACCTCACTGTTAGTTCAAATCCACTGCTTCAGAGAACAGAGATGGGCAGTATCCTGTGTGATTTGCAGCCTCTGAAGGAGCATCAGCTAAGAGTTCTGATTTGAAGTCAGTGAGAGAATGAGGGAGAGAGAATGTGTGTACCCTTTACAGAAGTTTGCCGACTTCTACTCTAGACAATCCAGTAAAAATAGGTATAGTAGATCCTGGTGTATGAGAGGTCTCGTTCCCAAAGCCCCTTTTAAGTAGGTTCTGCTATAAAGGGACTAGCTCTTATTTGTATCTTCAAGTTTCATTATTGTTGTATTTTACCATGAGTACCTCTGTAGATCTGATCTTTGTTAGTCTCTTAGGGCTAGCCTGAGAATGATAGCCCCAGTAATTTAAGTGCTGCAACACTATAGATTGAACACATTACTAACCATAAGATGTTTAAAAAAAAAAAAAGAGAGAGAGGAGGGACTGTCCTAAGTGTGATTCTTTTCCATTTAAATATAATGTAAGCTATGAATGACTTGCATTTTTATTTGTATTTTACAGATAAGGAAAATAAGGCTTGAGTCATGTAAAATGCTCATATTGTCCCAAGGGAATAATGGAAAAGACTGAAGATTCCACACTTGTGTGTTTTTGAAAATCCACTTTTATAAATTTTTCCTGTTGACTCAAATTGATTGTTCCAGTCTTTTGTTCGATGCAGCCGAATTGATTCTGACTAACAGTGACCCTGTGAACAAGAGCTCAGCACCTTGCCCTGTCTTGCGTCCCTTCCTGATCTCCACTGTGCTTGAGCTCGTTGTTAATGTCATCATGTGCTGGAACCTAAAAAAAAATGCATGGCTGTCAAGTCAGAACTGACTCACAGCTGCCCTTCCAGTGGCTTATCAGAAGCTGCACCTAGTGGATTTGAACCAGCTGTCTTTGAATTGGCAGTGCTACTCCTTATTCACTCGGCCAGAGGAGCTTCCAGGCTGTAGCCTAGCCCTCTCCAAGTGCCAGCTTTCTTTGGTGTTTAAATATATATCTTGATAACTGTGGTTGAATATATGGTTACTGACACTAATAAGAATTATAATTGAGCCCTACTTTTTCACTCGCTCCTCAATTTCAGCCTTAGAGGAAAGTTATGCTGAGGAAAGTTATGCTGATTCTGCAAAAGTGAAACTTACTGTCTCCCATCCCTGCTTTTACCATGTGGGTGGCACTGTCATCTTGCCAGGGCCTCCCCACTGCTTCCCCTCCCTCCCTTGTATTCTGTCTTCTAAGTCTTCTTCCACACAGCAGCACAAATAAGCCTGATAAGACAGTTCTTATCAGATTCCCTTCATACTCAGAGTAATATTCGTATCTTCATCATGTGATTTCTGCATGAAACAGCCCTTGTGTAATTCTGCAGCCTTATCTTTTTTTTTATTAAATTTTATTAGTTTTAATGAACATTTACAGGGATTTTGGGTTTTCATTCCTTCATTGTTGCACTGTTTTCTTGCAGCCTTATCTTTGAGTCATCCCCTGGTTGCTTTTTTTAAAAATGTTTAAATATTTTATTATTTTTGTGTGTGTGTACCGTCAAATCGGATCTGACTGGTATGGGAGGAGACTGTCCCTCCTTCTCCAGCAGAGCATCTGGTGGATTTGAACCACATATCTCTGGGACTGCAGTGCAGTTTCTTGCTACTAGGCCACCAGAGCTCCCTCATCCCCTGGTTTTTAAGGAGATTGATTTCAGAATTCCAAAATCCATGCATGCTCCAATCGCTTCTGTCAAACCGTGTGATATTTGCATATAACCTACTTATATTACACATGACACATCATCTCTAAATTATCTAGACTAATTAACCCCGTGGAAAAGCTCCCTCACTAGCATGCTTGCTCTCTCTCAGCCTTTGAGGGATTGCTTTGACCAGTTAATTGATCCTCTTCACTTCCAAGTGTTTTCAGTCTGAGGTTGTGGGCTCTGGAGGTGAAGGGCTGGCGTCGGGTCTTCGGTGTCTTCTCGTCCTGCAGCTGTGCAGATCCTTTTTCTGCAAGTTGGAAGGGAAACATGGGGCGGGGAGTGTCTCCCATTTTTCCATTTTTTTTTACTGGATTAACTTTTTTTCCTTTGATGAGCTCAAGTCTCTGCTTAAATGTCACTTCATCAGGAGACCTCCAGGAACCCTCTATCTAAACTGTTGTTGTTCTTGTTATGTGCTGTGGAGTTGCTTGCGACTCATAGCGACCCTATGTACAACAGCCCTAAACCCTGCTCTATCCTGTGCCAATTGCATTGCCTCTGACACACCCATCCCGATTACCCCAGTCACTGAATCAATCCACTTCATAGAGGGTCTTCCCCTCCTCCGCTGTCCCTCTACTCTGCCCAGCATGATGTCCCTCTCCAAAGACCTGTCTCTCCTTGCAACATGTCCAAAGTATGTCAGACGAAGCCCCAGAATCTTTGCCTCCAAGGAGTAGCCTAGTTTAACCCTCTCTAGAATGAATCTGTTTGTTTTCTTGGCAGTCCATGGTACATTCAATACTCTTCTCCAGCACCACAGCTCAAAGGCGTCAATTCTCCTTCTGTCCTCCCTTGTCATTGTCCAGCTCTCTGATGCATAACAAGTGATTGCAAAAACCATGGCCTGTATCAGGCGCACCTTCTAGGTGAATAATCTTTCACTTCTGTTCCGTCTCTTGCTTTCTTTTGAGCCCTCGTGTGGAGTCTTGATGGCACAGATGCTAAAGGCCCAGCGCTCACTGGAAAGGAGTTTGGTGGTTCTAATGATTGCAGGAGAGAGATGTGGCGGCCCGCTCCTGTGAGAATGACAGCCTTGACAACCGAGTGGGGCGGTGCTCCTCTGTCCTGTGGGGTCACTATGCATCAGAGTCGACTCCATGGCTGGGGTTGAGTTTTGAGTAACCACTTCTGCAGTTCCACTCTGACAGTGGGCTGCCGTGACTTCGTTTCTGGCTATGACCTCTAAGATGTCAGATGCCTGGGGCGAGGGAGCTCTTGTGTGTCTGTTCACACTATATCCCAAGACCTCGTTCTATCTAATAAGGGTTCTTACCAACAAATAAGAATTAACTGAGTGAGAATTTATCTCTTACCCTTAACGGAATTTAAGGTCATGAGTGGAATGTGATGTTTCCTAGCAAGGATATATGTATGCTCTTATGTTTGTTGCCTTTATTTTGTCATTATTTTTGACAAATGATGATATCTCATTTGCATAATACTGTTTTACTTTCAGATATTAATATTTTTAGAGGTGTTGTGTTTCTTATAATGCTAAATGGTGTTAGAAGGCAGGCTTACAAAAAAAAAAAGAAGGCAGGCTTACTTTTATAATTTGTTGTTGTTAGGTGCTCACTACCACCGACACACTTGAACCCATTGTGCAGTCCCTGCTTAAACTCACCTGAGTGAAGGTCTTCTTCTCTTTTGTGGTCCCTTCACCTTCCCAAGCAAAGTGTCCTGCTTCAAGGAATAGCTTCTCCTAGCAAGTTTTTATAAATAAGCCATGCATTTTCTGAAAATATTTTATAGACCAACTTGAGGTGATTTGAAAATGATTCTCTGTTCAAAAAAAACCAAAACAAAAAACCCAGAAAGTTTCCCTGTTATAACTATGCCCTGGTGGTGCAGTGGTTAAACACGCTACTGCTC
The DNA here is from genome assembly GCF_000299155.1 of Elephantulus edwardii. Taxonomy (NCBI): domain Eukaryota; kingdom Metazoa; phylum Chordata; class Mammalia; order Macroscelidea; family Macroscelididae; genus Elephantulus; species Elephantulus edwardii. The sequence continues at coordinate 329,735 of NW_006399773.1, forward strand.
ACCTTTATATAAGTTCTATTTACACATAAAGGGAGCTCTGATGGCCTAGTGGATAAGGAGTTGCATTGGCAACCCAAAGCCAGACAGTTTGAATTCACCAGCTGCTCCCAGAGAGAAGATCACCAATCTCTTCCTGTCCAGTTTATATCCTCTGGAAAAACCTTGTGGAGGGTCAGCTATGACCTTGTTCTATTTCACCTGCACACAACAACAGCAGTGGCATTTGTGCATATAAGTACATCCTCCCATATAATTTAAATCATCTCCATGTATAATGCCTAGAAGACCTGGTACTCTGCTTCCATAAAGGTTACAGTTTTGTAAACTGGAGGCACAGTTCTATTTTACAGCATCCCTAGGAATTGGAATTAACTCGAGCATACACAACAATGATCATAGTGGGCATTTTCCTAAAACTACCAACATGAGAAGAGGCATCTCTGCAGCCTTCTCTGTGAATAATCTCGATCGAACTTTAGGGAAGCTGGGAGATGATTAGCGCCGGTGGTGGTGTGAACACAGTCTAGCACTACTGGGCTCTTTCAGAGTTGGGAGGTGTTACTATTTAAGCTTTTCAGAGGAAACATGATCTCACTTGGAGAGCTGTTTAGCTCTGTGCTGGACAATGGCTTCTGTCAGTTTATTCTCATCGAATCTAAAGCGGACCATTTTCTTGGGCCTTATCCTGCTAGGCAGGAGAGCTCTAAGAGGTGCCTTAGATTGTGTTTAAGGGCAGATGATGAGAGGAGGAGTGCGTCACCTGGGCGACGCCAGGAGTGGAGAACCACGTCCATGACCAGTGCCCACAGTGAGGTCTTCAGATGTATGATCTGGAATTTTCCGGGCACAGTAGCATGCCCTTGAGACACGGCCCTTGTGTTCCTTTTATCTGGTATTTATCCCAAGAGCTGTTGCTAGGTCCATGTGGTTTTCATGGCCAGTGGGACGAGAGCTCACTCACTCAGGTAGGATGGTCTTCCTTGCTGTGCAGTAGTCCCGTCAGGCTGGATTTCTACTTTAAGGAAACACCTACCCTCTGCTCTCTGGCAGGTGCAGACTCCTAGTGACCTTCCGTCAGATTCACAGGACTGTGAATCCTCGTAAGAGAAACACGCCCATCTTTTTCCTGTAGACCAGCTGGTGGATTCCAACCCCCAACCTTGAAGTTTAAAAATGACCACTGTCATATGCTTTTTAAATACTGTGTCTACCTTCAACATTGCCCTCTGTCCCATGTCTGTTAAGAATCATAATGATATTTGTCCTCAGGTAACTTATTTCCCCTATAAGCATTATTCAATTCTGTTTCTTGTTCTGTTTTGTTCCTTGCACAGAGTAGGAAATTTGTTCATAGCGATGCTTCCTAAACAGTTTCCCTTGTGTTCTGTTGATAAAGCACTGTTGTCTTACATGTCAACTGTCCTGTTTTGTCATCATCTTTTAGTAATAATTGAAATGATGTTTGAAAACCTGCTCTCAATTAGTATGTTTGGCCTAAACACCTGTCACGTATAGTGCATTATTCAAAATAGGCTCGCATTGGCTTGTTAAGGCTGAGAGGAGAGATGTGAGTGAGCAGTTGTATGACATGCTCTGCTGGCTCCTAAGCTCCCTTCCTCCTCCGTTCCCACTGTGGACGGTGAACTCAACGGGAAACTTGTGCGAACATACATACACTCACCGCCTTCCCGCTGCTACCAACTTAAAACAGCTTCTAACAGGATTCCGACACTGTCAGTTCTAACAGGAGGAAACTGCCCATCTTCCGCCCTCTGGAGAAATAGTTCTTTCCTCCCCCCCATTAATTTCATTGTGATTTTAATGAAAGTTTACAAAAAAGTTGGCTTTTCATTCATTCATTGTTACACATTTTCCTCCCTCCCGCTCCTGCAGGTAACTTTCTTCCAAAAGAATGAAATATTTTTTGGTGGTGGTCTGGTGGAGGGAGGCTGTGTTACAATCCAGTAAATAAAGTTACACATAGCTTAGAGTATGTGAATACTAACAAAATTGTTTTAAAAACATATATTTTTCCTTTTTTGGGGGGGTCATTACACATTTTCTTCCCTCTGATCCCCCGTTCCCCAGCCCACCTAGCAATGCACACCTTCTTCCAGATTGCTGTCTTATGTATAATGCCTAATCATAGGCCATAATCATTGTTTTCAGGAACTTCTTCCCTTCATCTGTTCTACTGCAGCGTTTCTTATCTATTCACTCTTCTCCCATTTCCTGCCCACCCCACCCCACCCCATCTGACCTGTTTTATAACAGTGGTGTTATACACTATTTTTCCTTGTTGTGACTGTGATATATCACTCAGTATACTGTCCTTCGGGCTCCCCCATGCTGTGTAAAGCTTTATGAGTTGTTTTTCAGTGCTGTATAATATTCCATTGTGTGAAAGTTACCATAGTTTTTCTATCCATTCTTTTGTTGTTAGGCATTTGGGTCGCTTCCATCTCTTTGCTATTGTGAATAAAGCAGCGACAAACATGGGTGTGCATACATCTGTTTGAGTTGTGGCTCAGGTTTCTTTAGGGTCTATTCCCAGTAGTGGAATTGCTGGGTCAAATGGAATGTCTAATTCCAACTTTTTGCAGTCAAAGAGACTCCTCAACACTCAAGCTCAGTGCATTTGCGTCACTTCTGACTCACCAACTCTTCACTGAGTTTCGAAGGCTGTAAACAGAAACAAGAGAAGACTCTTCTTCCCAGAACTGCTAATAGTTTCAAACCACCAGAGACAAGCAGCTTTTGGGCCAACAGTGCAACTCCCTTCAGATTAGAGGATGCTCTTGCAGAGATGGTGATTACAGGTAATTTCCCATTGCTTTTCTCCCCCAACCCTGATGAGCAAATGGATGGGTTTGGGTACCATTTACTGTTGGGTGTAGTAGTTATGTGCTGTGGAGGGACCCTCCAGCAGGTTTTCAGAGGCTATAAATTGCATGCGAGGAGATTGTCCATTTTTCTCTCACAGAGAAGCTGGTGGATTTGAACAGCTTGCCTTTGGATTGGCACCACAACTCCTTACCACTAGGCCAGTAGAGTTCCCTTTACAGATAAGAGAATGACTGATTTAGGTGCATGGGATTTTTAGGACAAGATAAAGCACTTTTGTTTGCAAAATGAGAGGGTTGGGCGTTGTCATTGACTCACAGACTTTTCTTCTGACCCAAAATACCTGAAAGACATGACTTCTTCTCAGCAAGTGTGACTTCTAAACCATTGACAGTTTTCAACAGCATTAAAACCCAACTCATGGCCATCAAATTGGAACTGACTCACAGATGATCTTCCAGCAGGTTTTCAAAGGTTGTAAATCACGTGTGAAGAGATTGCCCTTCTTTCTCCTCCGAACCATCTTTGGGTTAACAGTGCGTCTCCCTGTAGATGTAGATGTCTCTCAACAAAGCTGGAGCCCTGAGAAATGAGTCACATAATGTGCAGGTACTTTAGTGTCTTGGAGAATTTCTTAAAAATATGTGTCTGCTCAGTCTCTGGCCTCTTGTCAGCTACACTGAATCCATGATGGGGCCTGGAAATCTCTACATTAGAAAATGTAATTGTGATGCAGTGAAGCATTGCCCTTGTATGACTCCTGGATTTCGGCATCTCTATCACATTAGATAGACCCTTAGTCAATTAATTATATCCATTAACACCCTTGATACCTGCAGTCAGGAAATAAGGCGATGCATTATTGTTGTTGGTTGCCTCCGAGTTGAGCATGACTCATAGCAATCCTATGAACAAAAGGCTTGGAAGCAGGAGTGACATCCACTTAAATAACATGCCTCTGGAAATCTTATGAACTTCGGAGACGCATTACACAGGGAAAATCTGCAGTTAGGGCGCCCCTAAATTATTGAGGAATAGTGATGTCAGTTTGTGGACTGAGGTGTGTCTCATAGAGGCCATGGTCTTTCCAGTTACTTGCTGTGCATCTGAGAGCTGGACAATGAGTAAGGGTGACAGAAAAAAAATTGATGCCTTTGAGCTGTGGTGTTGGAGAAGAGCACTGAACATCCTATGGATGGCCAAGAGAATGAACAGATACATTGTGGAGAGGGTGCAGCCAGAGTGCTCTTTGGAGCCAAGAATGATGAGGCTTTTCCTCACATACTTTGGGCATGTTGCTAAGGAGGGGCTGTTGCATGCATAAGGACATGATGCTGGGTAGGTGGAGGTTCCTTGTAGAAGAGGAAGACCCTCAGCTAGGTGGATTGACACTGTGACTACTGCAGTGGACTCTTGTGTGTCAGGAAGTGTGAGAATGGCAACAGTATAGAACAGGGTTCAGACCTTTTGTTCATAGGGTTGCTATGAGTTGTACTCGACTCGATGGCACCTAACAGCAACAAAAACAAAAACAACAATCACCACCACATTAGGTTTCCAAAGTCTCACCCCATCCAGGGGTTTTGTTTACAATTCAAGGAACCAATGTTTGTTTTCTTAAACTTAGGAAACAGGTAAGAACGTTGAATAACCACTGTAGTCTTGCTAAAATGTCACAGCATTTTAATGTTGTAGCATTTTAATTATAAACGCCATTATATAGTCATTATAGTGCTGACACTTCATACAACCTCTGGTCAAATTCTGGTGGTATACTTTCATTCTATAGTGATAAAATTAATAAAACACTCCTGACTGCAAGGGTATTGGTGACTTTATAAGATATTTAATAGTTACTAAGCGCTGGGTTGCTTGATGGATGGTTATGGAACAAGAGCTAAACTATCTTTTTCCATTGGTGAGAGCTGGGCAATTTAACAAGAAATACCTTGAGAACAGGTACATAGGGAGGCCTTCAAATGGTGTGACTGTGTGCTGTAGTTGGTCCGTGACTATTGTTACCCATGCTTTAGGGAAGCTAGACAATAGAATTAGATGATGTTTGTTTTCAGATAATGAGGAGTCCTGGAGAAGAAATGATTCAAGGACACACTGAAGTATAATTAGAAGCAGTTCTATAAACAGTGGTGAGGTGAGATGATCTGGGATGGATGCCGGCCAAGGAAGGTAGTGTCTCCAAGGCTAAGACAGAGCCCAAATAATGAGATATGCTGCAGCAAGAAATTGCTCTAATTAAAATAATTAAAATGCTGTGTATGGTCATATGGAGCTGCATGGGCAGTCAGGCAGTTTGTCCAGGGCGATGCTGATTTTGTCTCCTTTGGAAAATGTTGTTTCAGGCATTTTGAGAAAATTGAGCATTGTTTTTATAGATACCCATCGCCTTCCTCTGTTGTTGTTTGACTCTCACAGGTTTATGGCTGGAAGGAGGGTTTTCAGTTCTTCAAGGAGCAAACATAACTAGTATTCTAATATTTATCTAAGAAGGGGTAGGCACTTGACTTGACTTACCAAGAAAGCAAAGAGATGTAAATATTGTAATATTATGCTGTGCACTTTGAGGTTGTTGTTGTTGTGTATCATCAAGTTGAAACCGACCCATAATTGACCCCCCCAGTAGGTTTTCAGAGGCAGTTAATTGCATGGAGGAGATCACCCATCTTTCTCCCACAGAGCAGCTGGTGGATTTGAACTGCATGCTTTCAGGATTGCAGTGTGGCATCTCGCCACTAGACGGCTAGAATTGTCATTGTGTACCATCGAGTTGGAACCAATTTATAGCTGATTCTCTGGTGGGTTTTCACAGAGCTGCTAATGGATTAGAACTGTGTGCCTTCAGGATTGCAGCACAATTTCTGTGCCTTCAGGATTGCAGCACAATTTCTTACCACTAGGCCACTAGAGCTTCTTAGGCCATCAGAGTAGAGAGTATAATTTGGTAGTAATGCTAAGTGTTGTTAGGAGGGACCCGTCTTTGGAAAAAGATCCCATGCTGGTAAAGGTGGAGGGTCAGTGAAAGAGAGGAAGACCCTCAACAAAATGGATAGACAATATAATTAAAAAACTGAGGATATTAGGATAGGTCAGGATAGGGCAAAGTTCAGTTCTTTTGTTCACAGGGTCACCAGGAGTCATAGGTAATTTGACCTAACAACAACAACAACAGCAACAACCGTGCTAAGCATATTAAGACTTAGAACATGGACAGGTTAGCAACTGTCCTCTGATTTAGTTTTTATCATCATTGAACTAATTCGTGTGCTTAATATTGAGTGGATCTGAGAAAAACCAAGAGAATACAATAAGCCAGTTTAGGCTTTAAAGAGGGTGATTTCCATTACTTGACTTATAAGAAGGATGTGCAGAACCAAGACAATATTGTGGTTGTTTGAATTGCTGCCACACTTGCCGTCAGAACACTCTGTCCATTAGCAAATATTGATAGAAGCTTAGAGGGGTGGGAAATGGGAAGAAAGTTTTCAAGTGATTGCTGCAGACAAAGTGAGAGTTGCTTCACCTCATGTTAATTTTGAGGGGAAGCTATTGAGACAATATGATTTTGTTGAATGTTTCATAATTCCTGAAAGTCTCAGGGAATGTGCATTGTGAAAGTTTCTGGGTCTGGCTTGAGAAGTGAGAGAAAAAAAAGGATAATTAATATTGAAACTTTTTCTTAAATGCCACTGTGTACTTTTGAAACTTGAAGTCAGCACAGCCCCCTGTATGAAGGAAATGAACTCAGAGATTATTTTTTTAATAATAATATTTTATTATTTGTAGTGAAGGTTTCCCCAAGAGTTATGTTCCCATTCAGTCATCTCTACAGATTGTTCAGTGACATTGGTTACATTCTTCACACAGTGTGAACATTCTCGTTTCTGTTCTGTTGGTTTCTTTTAATCTAATTTCCCTGCCCCCTCTTACATTCTGATCTTTGCTTTCTTTAAAGGAATTGCTGGCCTTTTGGCCTCATATAGGCAGTTTCTAAAGGAGCACACTACTTAAAGGTGTGGTTAGTGTGTACCATAGAGCCGGAAGTGACCCATAGCTGACCCTCCAGCAGGTGTTCAGAGGTAGTTACTTGCAGGCGAGGAGATTGCCCATCGTCCTGCAGAGCAGCTGGTGGCCTCAAACCGCGTGCCTTCGTTATTGCAGCTCAGCTTCTTCCCACTAGGCCACCAGAGCTCCTTATTTAAAGGTGATACTCATCTTTTTGTTAAGCGATCTGTCACTTTTTGCAAGGTGAGGACTTACTGTGTGCCGGTCAAGTCAGAACCGACTTAAAGCAGTAAATCACATGGGAGGAGATTGCCCATCCTTCTTCAGCAGAGCTGCTGGTGGATCTGAACAGCGTGCCTTTCAGACCACGGCACAGCTTCTTATGCCTGCAAGGAGACTTACGGGTCTCAGTTCAAAGTTTGGAGCACAATCATCTCAGGAGTCTTATGGTTTCAACTAGTCCTCCTTAAACATTTTTTTTTTAAATAGAAATTTAAAGTTTTGGTCCATATTTTCCACCCATTATGCCAGGGGGTTCATGCTTTGTTTTTGCGATCTGTGGGTCAGTAGTGATAGATGGTCACCATCTAATTCTTGATCTGAGGGTATTTTCTTCTAGATTAGGACATTTTAATGGCAGTTCTATTTCTTTTTCGGCCATTCTTATATTTCTATAAAGAAGGTGGCATTTATGGATTTAATGAAATTAAACATTTGTTCAGATAGCTTCACAGTGATTTCAAAGTTGCTTAGAAAGAATGCGTCTTGGAAGAGCTGAGATGTTTATAGTTAACCAGTAATATTTCTTTTAAAATTAATTTTAATGAAAGTTTACAGAGACTTAGGGTTTCCATTCATTCATTGTTGCACGTTTCTCCCTGCCCAATCCCCCATTCATTCTTCTCCTTGAAAAATAAAACTCTTTCATTGCTATGCACTCTCCCCCCAACTCCACTCCACTGTGCAGGCTTCATTCTGGAAACCAGTACTATTTTAAAATCTATAGTGTGAAAGACATTTATAGCGCCATTACATATGGATGTAGACGTGGTAGCTAGAGAGCACGTGATCCTGGAAGTCTGCAGATCTTTGTTTGGAATCATTTTCTGGAATGCCGGTGGTGATTGTTATTATATGCCCTTGAGTCATTTTCCACTCATAGTAATCCTTTGTGGGATGGAATGGAGCCCTGCCCCGTCCTGTGCCTCCTCCACAGCCATTGCTTGTGTATGAACCCATTGTGAGGCCACAGTGTTAGTCCGTCTCCTGGAGGCTTTGTCTTTTTTGCTGACCCTCCACCAAGCACGATGTCCTTGTCCAGGATTTGGCTCCTTCTGATAACATGTCCAAAGTACTTGATATGAAGTCTTGCCATGCTTGCTTCCAAGGAAGAACATTCTAGCTGTCCTTCTTGCGAGGCAGAACCATTGTTCTGACAGTCCGTTGTATGCTCAGTCTTCTTCATCAGCACCATAAATCAGAATCATCAGTTCTTCGGTTTTCCTTACTCATTGAAAACTTTTGCTTTCATATCGGGTGATCGAAAAATATGGCTTAGACTAGGCATGTGTTAGTTCTCAAGGGGACATGTTTTTAATACTTTAACGTTGTCTTTTGCAGTAAATTTGTCTAGGAAATGTGTCATTTGACTTCTTGACTACTGCCTTCATGGCTTTGATTGTGGGTTCAACAAAAGTGAAATCCTTGATAACTTTAATTTTTCCTGCACTTAGGATATTTCCTGTTGATTCAGTGGTTAGGAATTTTGTTTTCTTGATATTGAGATGCCATCAATATTGAAGGCTTTCATTTTTTTATTTTCTGCAACACATGTTTAAAATCCTCTTCACTTTCTGCAAGCAAGCTTGTGTCATCTGCACAACACAAGTTGTTAATAAATCGTCCTCTGATTTTGATGCCACAGTCTTCCTCATTTATTGACCATCCTCTCAAAGGATTTGCTCAGCATACAGCTTTAATAGGTATGGAGAAAGGCTACCATCCTGGCTTACATCTTTCCTGATTTTAAACCATGCAGTAGTCCCTTGTTCATACAACTGCTTATTGGTCGGTGTATAGCTTTGGCATGGGCACAATTAAGTGGTTTTTGGACTCCTAGTCTTCCCAGGGTTATTTTTAATTTGTTATCCACGCAGTCAAATGCCTTTGCATAATCAAGAAAACGTAAGTAAACATCTTTCTGGTATTCTTTGCTTTCAGGCAAGATCCATGTGACATCATGTATGCTAGTCCTCATTCCACCAACTCACCTGTATTCAGCTTGAATTCTGTAATGCTGTAGTCATTTTTATTTTAGCTTTGGCATAATATCACACTCATGCACGCAGCACTAATGGTGCCGTTGGTAGGTGCCATCAAGTCAACTTTAACTTATATTGACCTATGAGCAACAGATCTGCATTTTGTGCTATCCTGTCCCATCCTCATGCTGGTAGTCACTGGGCCAGTGTATCATGTTTAGAGCCTTCCACACTATCTCTGACCCTCCACCTTTCCCAGCATGTCTCTCTCTAAAGACTGACCCCTGCTGAGAACGTTCCCAAAGTATGTGCGATGAAGTTTCACCATCCTTGACTCCAAGGAACATCCTGGTTGGTGTTTTTATAAGACAGACTTGTTTATCCTTCTGGCATTCCATGGGATGTGCAGTCTGCTCTGTTAACACTGCAATTCAAGACCATCAATTCTACTTTGATTTTCTTTATTCATCATCTGACTTTCAGATGCGTAAGAAACAATTGCAAATACCATGGCTTCAATCAGGCACACCTTAGTCTTTAAATTGACATCCTTTCTCTTTAGGACTTTGGAGAGGTGCTTGACAGCAGATTTCCCTATTGCAACATGTCTTTTAATTTCTTGACTGTTGTTATCCTGGGCATTAACTGTGGACCCAAGTAAAATAGTTGACAACGTCAGTCTTTTCTTCGTCTATTGTGTTATTGTCTGTTGGTCCAATACTGAGGATTTTTGTGTCCTTGCTCTTGAGGTGTAAGTCATATGGAAAGCTGTAGTTTTGACCCTCTGCAGTAAGTGCTTCAAGTCATCCTCACTTTTTTGCAAGCAGGGTTGTGTTGTTTACGTAACACAGGAGCATATTTGTCTCCAAAAAAGATGCATAACAGATCCATACACATTAGTTCCTACAAAAAGTGACATTAATGGTATTGTTGAATAATTTCCACACTCCATTAGATCATTTTCTTTATGATAGGAACAAATATGGATTATTTACAGTCAGTAGGCCAGGCATCTGTCCTCCACATTTCTTGACATGGTTGAATGAGCCTGATTACATTTGCTTGTTGAAACATCTCAGTCCCTGGGGCCTCGCTTTTCCTCACAGCCATTGGTGCAACTTGGACTTCTTCCTTCAGTTCCATTCCCCCTGCCCAGTTGTGACTTTATTGAAAGTTTATGAAGTATATTCGTATTTCATTCAATTATTCACACACAGTTTGTTGTATAACATTAATTACAATACAAAGGTGTGCAGTTCAAATTTACTAGCTGCTCTGCAGGAGAAAGATGGGCAGTCTCCTCCTGTGCAATGTTGTTGTTGTTGTTATGTGTTGTCAAGTCACTTGCGACTCATAGCGACCCTATGTACAACAGCCCTAAACTCTGCTCTGTCCTGTGCCAGTCGCACTGTCTCTGACACTCCCATCCCGATTACCCCAGTCACTGAATCAATCCACCTCATAGAGGGCCTTCCCTCTGTCCAAGGACCAGTCTCTCCTCACAACATGTCCAAAGTATGTTAGATGGAGCCTTAGAATCCTTGCCTCCAAGGAGCCTCCTGGTTTAACCCTTTCCAGGACGAATCTGTTTGTTTTCCTAGCATTCCATGGTATTCTCAATACTCTTCTCCAGCACCACAGCTCAAAGGCATCAATTCTCCTTCTATCCTCCCTAGTCATTGTCCAACTCTCTGATGCATAACAAGTGATTGTGAAGACAATGGCCTGTATCAGACGCACCTTAGTCTCCAGAGAGACACCACTGCTCTTCAGTACTTTGGAGAGGTCCCTAACAGCAGACTTTCCCATGGCAATGTGCCTTTTAATTTCCTGGCTGCTGGTGCCAAGCGTGTTAACTGTGGAGCCAAGCAAACTAAAGCTGTGTACAATCTCAATCTCTTCACCATCCATCCTGATGCTGCCAATTGGTCCAGTGGTGAGAATCTTTGTCTTCTTGACATTGAGCCTCAATCCATATTGGAGGCTGCAGTCCTTGACCCTCTGCAGCAGGTGCTTCAGGTCCTCCTTGGTTTCAGCAAGTGTATTGCCTCTGAAAACCCACTGGAGGGTCAGCTATGGGTCGGTCCCAACTCGATGGTCCACAACAAAAACCACAACATCTAGGAGCCCAAGTGGTAGAGTAGCTTACGCGTTAGGCCGCTAATTGAAAGGTTAAATGTTAACCCGTCAGCTGCTCTACAAGATAAAGGGGGGTGGTCTCCTCCCATTAATATTTACATCCTCAGGAAACCCAGTGGAGGGTGACCAGGAGTCAGAACTCATTTATGGCAGCGGCTTTTTCCAGTACTGGCTGCAAACCCCTTGAAAGTGGAGATAGCACCCCCACTTATGTATCAGTAAAGCACCACCCATTAACTTGTATCAGAAGTTCATTATGTGTTTTTAAATGTGTGTTTTTCAGCCAAATATATTAGCTGCTGCTTTTGTATTTTGAATATTGCCTTACTGAGTAGGACTGTGTTAGGTATCTTGGGGTGTAAGAAGAGTTACATTTATTTCACCTGGACTTTGAGAGACTTGTATTCTAGTTCTGACAGAAAAGATACAACAGAAAGAGTTTAAAAATAAAAGACAACAAATAATACTAGTACTATTTTAAGAAAAAGAATACCGAGAAAGCATACAGACACTCTCAAGAAAGCACTGGTTGAAATGTTAATGTAGGGAAGGGATAAGGAATATGGAATATGTATATATTGGGGAAGTCTGCTGTCAGGGACATCTCCAGAGCTACTGAAGAGCAATGATGTCAGTCTGGAGACCAAGGTGTGTCTGATCCAGGCCATAGTCTTTGCAATGACTTGCTATGCATCACAAAGCTAGGGATAGTAGGAGAGGAATTGATGCCTTTGAGTGGTGGTGCTGGAAAAGAGTATTGAATATACCTTGGACTCTTAGGAGAACAAATATTCACCCTAGAGAGGGTGAAACCAGGCTGCTTCTTGGATGCAAGGATTCTGAAGCTTCATCTGACTTTGGGCATATTGCAGGGAAGGGCATTATGTTTGGGAGGGGAGAGAGACAGTGCAGGAGGGAAAGACTCTTGATGAGATAGATTGACTCAGTTACTGGAGTAATGGGGGTTCATGTGTCAGAGATGATGAGATTGGCTCAGAATAGAGCAGGGTTCAGAGCTGTTGTACAGAGGGCTGCTGTGAGTAGCAGGGGACTCAATGGCACATAACAGTAGCAACAATAAGTGTTTTGGAATGGGAAAATCCAAGACCATATCAACATCCAGCATATAGATACTATACAGAATTGAGCAAATGAGCAAATTCCTTGATCTTCGTCCCTTTTCCCTTCTATAAGCTAAAGGAGGTTTAGCATCTTTCTCAGAAAATGATGATAAACAAATGGCGTAATTTATGTAAGATACTTAGTACAGATCATGCCTGTAACAAAGTTGAATATCCCCTGCTGCCGAGTGTTTTGATTCACATTGACCCTGCAGGGCAGAGTAGAACCGCTCTGTAGTGTTTCCAGGCTATAAATCCTAATGGAAGCGTATTGACACTCATTTCGAACTGCCTACCTTTCCATTAACAGCCAAGCACTTAGGCATTGCGCCCCTAGGGCGCCTCACAACACAGTAAGCGAGCACTTGGATGTCAGCGATTCATTACTGCTGCTGTTATTTCAGTGCCATCATTCAGTCATAATGGTCAGGTGTGTAAACACATCTGCTTGAGGGAGTCATGGAAGGTGAAGTCACACAGAACACCAGAAACAGAGAAGATAAAATAAAAGTAAGGAACTGGCCAACAACCGTTCAGTCTAGAAGAAGCTGGGGCTGAACAGCTCCTCAGGTGAGTGATAGGGTACAGAAAAGGCAGGGCGGTTTGAAGAGAACTGTAGGCAAAGATGACCTGGGTCCCAGGAAGTTGTGGTGCTAACCCCAAGGCCACACCTCTGTGGCCGTTCAAAGCTACCAGATGCTCCGAGGGAGAAATGTAGACCATACCCTGTGTGGTGTACAGTCCCAGAAACCCAATGAAGGGTCAGCCAAGAGTCTGTTTTCCTAACCCAGTTACAAGGAGAGAGATACACAAAGACATAGAAGAAAATGACCTTGGCGCTGAGGAAATCCTTGCCCTAGGCTGGAAAAAGAGAAGAGGTCTTTCTGGGACTAGAGCTGTCAGAGTGTGAGCAGCCCGGGCCTGCTGGTAGAGCAGGTGTGTCACATGTGTGTGCCGGTAACTGAGGAGGTCACCTGTGGTGAAGCTGGTGTGTCACACGTGTGCTGGTAGCTGAGGAGGTCACCTGTGGTGAAGCTGGTATGTCACACGTGTGCTGATAACTGAGGAGGTCACCTGTGGTGAAGCTGGTGTGTCACACGTGTGTGCTGGTAGCTGAAGAGGTCACCTGTGGGAAGCTGGTGTTGCTGCAAGGGCAGATCTTGACAAGCACTAAAGTGGTGACGGTGGTGACAGGGGAGACCTTTGAGCCAGGAGAGACTGAAGGGGTGTCAGAAGCATGATCCAGCTTGACCCTCTGGGCTGCTTTCTCTTTCTGATCAGAAGTCCTGGGTCTGAAAGGTAAGGGTGTGCAGCACAGGGAGGGGTGAGCTCACGGGCTCCTAGAAGGAACGGCGCTGTTTGCTTGGCCCATTTCTGAAATGTTAAATGCTGTCCACTCAGTTTTGAACTGTGGAGACCACGTGTGACACAGTAGACCTGGCCTGTACCAGTTCTTGGCTTGAATGTTTGCAGAAGCTGTTCCTTCTCCAGGGCTGCCGAGGCCTTACAACCACCAGCCTTTCAATTAACATCAGAGTGCTTAATTAACCATGAACACCACCAGTCCCCTCCTTGACCATTAGGCCAGTCCTACATGAAATGTTTCAACTATAGTGGCATTGTTTTTTCTTTAAAAAATAAAAATCAATGCAGGAGCCAATATAAAAAATGTTTTTCCTTATATTTGAAGAAACGTCACGATCTTCAGCATGTACTATAACTGAAAGACTGCCTAACTCACCACTTACACTCACTGCTGTCAGCTTGTCGGGTTGGTTCTAACACACACCTGACCTCCACTGGGTTTCCGAGGCTGTAAATCACAAGAGAGGTGCTTGCCTCTCCTCCTCCCACGAAGCTTCTTGTAGATGAGAACTGCCAGGAACTCACAGCCTTTGTGTTAGCAGTGCAAGAATCTACAGACCACTAGGGCTTCGCTTATTTAACATAAGGTTTCTTTGTGTGTGTATTTTTATTTTATATATATATATTATATATACAAATATATATAATATATTCAAATATATATGCAAATACATATATACAAATATATATACAAATACATATAATAACAGTAGCAACAATAAGTGTTTTGGAATGGGAAAATCCAAGACCATATCAACATCCAGCATATAGATACTATACAGAATTGAGCAAATGAGCAAATTCCTTGATCTTCGTCCCTTTTCCCTTCTATAAGCTAAAGGAGGTTTAGCATCTTTCTCA
>NW_006399773.1:344445-411004 GCF_000299155.1 Elephantulus edwardii
AGGTACTTGCTAGGTGGTATAGGGTTCAATTTCTAGTTCATTGGATGTTATGAGTTTTAGTGGATCTCTGGCACCTAACAATAATACCATGTTGTTAGGATGCCTTGAATTGACTACAACTCAAAGTGACCTGATATACAATGGATGTGAACCCTGCCATATCTTGTGCCATACACATCAGCTCTGATGTACTTGAATGCATTGCGACCCAATGTGCAGCAGATCTGAGCTCTTCCTTACCCTGTGCCGTCCTCATCAGCTCTGATACACTTGAACCTATTGTGACCCAATATACAACAGATCCGAACTCTGCCCTATCCTGTGCCGTCCTCATCAGTTCTGCCCTATCCTGTGCCGTCCTCATCAGCTCTGCCCTATCCTGTGCTGTCCTCATCAGCTCTGCCTTATCCTGTGCCGTCCTCACCATCTCCGATACACTTGAGCCCGTTGTTATAGTCACTGTGTCAGTCCATCTCTCCGAGGGTCTTCCTCCCTTACCTGACCCTCCACCTTTCCAGGCATGATGTCTTTTCCCAAGGACTGGAACATGCCCAAAGTGTGTGAGATGAGCTTCACCATCCTTGGCTCCAAGTTAATCCATCTCTATGAGAGTCTTCCTGTTCTTCATTGACCCTCTGTTTTCCAAGGATAGTAATGGTTTTCTAAGGACTGGCTCTACTCTTCCAAAGACATGTTGTGTGTACCATGGAATCAGAACCGACCCATAGCTGACCCTCCGGTGGGTTTTCAGAGGCAGTTAATCACCTGGGAGGAGACTGCCCGTCCTTCTCCTGCTAGCTCCTCCGAATGGCCAGGCCTACGCATCTGTCTCACCAGCCTTGCCTACGAGGGCCACCCTGACTGCACTTACTCTAACCCAGAGCTGCTTGATTCCATACTCTTTGCCCGTTTTATGGAATAGACCTGCTCTCTTAACATATGTGAGCTGTATGAGTTGGAATTGACTTGATTGAAACAAGTTTTCACTTTATGGTTTTTAGGTTTGAAGTGAAAACAGGCTGTAAAAAACTCCTGTGATGAGTGTTAAGTTAATCATAAATTGAAAAAAAATCCCACTTTTCTTTTGTGGCTTTTCTCAGTACTTAATTTAACAGCACTTTGTTTTAGTGACTCACTTATATTTATTTAATCTTTACAGAGCATTCAAATTAGTCCTCTGGGACAATTTCTTTTCAGCACACATTTGCCAGATTAAATTATTTTTAACAATATTGTTTTAATTATCCTAATAGAATCCAAGTAGGATTAGGGGCAACTACACAAGACGTACACATTTACAACTTACAAGGCTTACAACTCAAGTTGAGAGACAGAGGATCTTTGGAGTATAGAAGGGAGCCTCCTGTCCATGAGTTCATCAAGCCATTTATTTGAAGACTCATTAAGAAAACTCTCCTGTTCTCTTTGAGCCTTGTAGGTTGAATGATATGTGCTAAAACCAAATATTTTTTTTTAAATTTTTTTTTAAAAACCAAATATTTTGATCTTCTTGATTAATTACATAGTAACAATCTCTAGCTGAGTAAGTAATCAATCAGAAATGTCTGCAAAAACAACCATATAATTAAATATCATGGATATTTACAGGTTCTATTTTCCATTTTCCTAGAGAGTACTTAAAAATTCAAATTTGAAACAAGAGTTAGGGATTAGAGGAATTTGACACCTATAAAAGGTTACATTTGGGGAGATTTCCAGGGTAATAATGCAAAGTGCTTTATAAGTTACATTTCAAGAGAAAACAAACCACACAGATACTTTTAGATCAAATAATTCTAACTCCTGAGAGAGAGGACAGGGACTTGTAGATTCTTGTTGGGTCTTGATTGTTTGTGTCTAGAGACAACCTTGCACTAACACGCCAAATTCCACCCCTTAAATTCTGTTGCCAAACAGCCTGCCAATTTGGAACTGCCTATAAGTCTAACAGCTACTGTTTGTTTTCTGTGGAAAGCGCGTAAATACAGCAAGGTGAAATGTTTTATCAACGTTGGAAATTTCAACATCTTTGAGTTCGAAGTTGGAAGCAGTTTTTGCAGTATGTGTGCATATTTTTCTGTACTGTAGGGAGGAGATGGATAAGAATTTTCAAACAACCTCCGTACATGTACATATTTTTCAAACCTAGAAGTAACTATATTGAAGAATATAGGTAGCTATTTTGAGCTTCATTTTTTCAGAATAGGAGCCCATTCTGTTCCTTTTCACAATAGAGATTTGTTGCTGGGTGACTTAGAAATAATTGCATTTCACCGAATACTACAATCATTTTAATTTTTTATTTAATTTAGTAATTTCCCATAACAGTATCCACACATATTTTTTCCTTGGTCAACATTATTAAATGAGAATAGATTTAAAGTAAAAAATAATCTGTCCCCTCCCAAATCTGTGGATAACTGCATTTCTATGTTTATAATTAATTAATAATGGTCAGGACCTGGGCCATCATATCAGGAGCTGGCTGAGGAGAGGAGGGTGGGGTCCAGGGTAGTTATGGGGACTGGGAGGTGGGGTGGGGGAGGGAGGGTATGCTGGTCGAGCAGGAAAAGGACAAGACTAAGACATACTCGCCACAGGGGGGCCTGACACTTAATAGTTTTGTGACTTTTGTAATAATGGAAGGGTCTTTGATTTGCTCCTTTCAATAAAATTCTTGACTATCAGCTATTGTTTTAAAGCTGTGCATCCAATTTAAGACAGACTAGGAAGAAGGATTGACCATCCGCTTCTGAAATAAGAGGCCTTTGAAAACGCTCTGTATGTAGAGCTAAACAGAGTAAACATTCAGATAATACACCGGAGGCCGAGTCCTCATACTGGGAAACACAGCCGAGGAGGAACAGTTATAAGCAGACACTAAGGATTGGAGCATGTAATGTGAGAAGCATGAGTGTTGGGAAATTGAAATTATTGAGAAAGAAATGAATCCATCAGTATTAACATACCCAGGCATTGGCAAAGTGAGATGGATTGCCATGGGGCATTTTATGATTTTATTTTGTCAGATAATATATATGACCTAGTATGCTGGAGAGAAGAAGTGAAGAAAAGTAATTTATTCTTGCTGTTCAGAATATAAACTGCAAAACAAAAATCATTTCAACAGTCTGTATGTCCAATTGTATAGCATTGCTTATATTCTGCTTAGTATGACTCTTTGATGCTTTCGAAGCAATTGAAAATACCACGGCTTTGAATGCATCTAAAAGTCACGCATTGATGAAATAATGAAGGTAGAAGACTTGATGCCTGTGAGTTGAGGTTTTGGCAAATAATTTTGAATATATCATGGACTACCAAAAGAACAAACAAATCTATCTTGGAGAAAGTGCAACTAGGGTACTCCTTAGAGGCAAGGATGGTGCAACTTCCTATTATATGTTTTGGCCATTTCTTCAGGAGGAGGGGCCAATTTTTAGAAAAAGACATCATGCTGGGGAAGCTTAGGGAAAGAGAGGAAGACCCTCCAGGAGAGGGATTGACACAGTGAGGACAGCAGTGGGCGGAGCATGACAGAGATAGTGTTAATGGTGCAGGATAGGGTAGGGTCCAGAGCTGTTGTTCTTGGGATCGCTGTGAGTTATAGTAGACTGGATGGCACCTAAGAAGAACAATAGTTGTATGACTCTCCTCACTGCTCTTTACTGAGGTATTTCCATCCTTGTCAGCATAAGTTTACTGCTTCCTAAGTTTCCAGGGTCATCTTTTGAGTTGCCATTGTCTATTTAATATCATGTGCAAAGATGAACAAACTTTGTCTTTCATCATTTGGACATGTTGCTAGGTGAAGGCATTCCTTGGAAAGGGACATCATACTTGGAAAGATGGAAGATCCGTGAAGGAGAGGAAGACCCTCAGTGAAATGGATTCACACTGTGACAGCAGCAAGGGGCTCTAGTGTCTCACAGATGATGAGGATGGCACAGGATTGGGCAAATTTCAGGAAGGCTGTTCATAGGGTCACTATGAGTCGTGCTCAACTCGATGGCACCCAACAATAACAACGTATGCAGAGCAGAGAGTTGAAGGAAGACAGTGTTCACTAGTTAAACTAAACTGGATTTAAGAAGACGTCAGTGGATAGTTTTTATTTCAAGTTCAGGGATTACCAGATGACAATAATTTCAGTGATTCATCCAACTTCCACAGTCCCAAAAAAGTCTAGGTTCTCCGAGAATTTGAAGTTCTACTCCAAATTTTCCTGATTTTTAATTGTGATTTTTTTTAAAATAGACTCTTTGGTTAAAACAGACCTTACATTTTTAGGGTCACATCTTTATAAAACTATGAACCTATATAAAACCGTGAGTTTTATAAAATTTGTCACATGTATAAGGCTGAGTTAAAACAAATTTTAGTTTAAAAAAATGAGTAAGTAAAGTTTGAAACCCATATTTTAACTGGGGCAGCAAAGGCAATGAAAATGAGGAAATAGTTTATGGAAAAACCACTTTCACGTCATAGTTTCCTAAGGACCCATGAATTAATATTTAAAATTAAACATTAACTCACATTCTCTTGCATAATCATTCCATAAAAGTTGTTACAAATTACCACAAGTAATTTTCTCTGAAGACACTGATGGAGGTTGAATTATATAGCATGTCTTAAAAAGATTTCACTTCCTTCTATATGAGCTTTGAGGGGGGCGGAAAGTAATTATCCAGAAAGTGGGAGACAAGATACCACTTTAGCTGTGCTTACCTAGAAATGGCAAATGCAAGTCCTGTTTTTCTAGTGTCAGTTTCTAGTCTGCTTTGGGACCTGGCAGGGACCCTGATAGCAAAGGATGTTAACTTTCCAGAGTGCTAGTCTCAAGGATGGCAGTGGGAACCCACCAGGAGAAAAGTGGGCAGTCTCCTATTAAGATGTATGGAGGGTGCCTGGAACTGGGAGATGACCCCAAGGCAGTGGGTTTGGTTCAGTTTCTCACATTGTGACCTGTTTGTCTAAGAGGCGAATTCAAGAAGCGGAAGCCAGGGTGGCTGTGCTGAGTGTTCTTAGGACACTTTCTCTACTCCTACAACCAGATGAACTGGTTCTTCTTGATTTACATGCATGGATTCTATCAAAATAGATCCTTTGAAAAAAAAAGTTGGGACATCAAAAATTAAATTGATTTAGAGACAGACCACTGAGCTTAGAAAATGTTTTGTACAAAAGCTCAGTGAGTGAAAATGGTCCCAGAGCCTAGAGAAACAGTAGCTGGGCAGAAAGATCAGAGAGAGCAGAGGAGTGGCTAGTCTCTTCACACACTACAGGGAAAAGGGAAGAATATGGTATGATTATTAGGCTGTTAGCTGTAAGCTAAGGAGTTCTGATAGCATAATGAGTTACTTGTTGTAAATCAGACAGTTGACTGTTTGAATCCACTGGCTACTCTGAGGGAAAAAGATGGGCAGTTTCCTCTTGTAAAAGGTTTAGAGTCAGAAACTTGAGGGAGTGTTGCCATGGATTGGAACTGACATGCTATCAGTGGGTTTGATTTGGCCTTAAACATATGTGTAAGAGCAACGATGCCAGTCTAAAGACTAAGGTGTACCTGACCTAAGCCATGATATTTTTCATTTGCTCCCTGTGCGTTTGAAAGTAGATAATGAATTAGGATGACAGGGAAAAAAATGGTTGCAATTGACATGATGTTGGAATAGAGTTTTGAATATCCCATTGAATGTCAAAAAGAACAAACAAATCTGTCTTAGAGGAAGTACAACCACTCCTTAGAGGCAAAGATGATGAAACTTCATCAGAGAAGGGGGGGGTTAGAGAAAGTAAAGAAGACCTTCAACGAGATGAATTGTCACAGTGTCATTAAGAGAGGGGGTATGAGCTTGTCAGAGATCTTGAAGATGGTATAGTGTAGAGCAAGGTCAGATTTGCCAGAGTGGATTAGGGCACATAAGGCACCAGTAAGCTACTTACAAGGATTCTGCTGGGCCTCTCCCCCCTTTAATGGAGAAAATTCATTTGGAATGAAGTTAACCCTCTTTCAGTGTATAGTTAATTGGCAATTAGCTCATTCATGAGACCATAGAGCCTATCTCTTCTGTGTCATTTTGAAACCATTTTCATTACTATACCTTTCTTTCAAATTTTGTTTATGGATTTCATTCCTATACTACTTTGTAAAAATGATTTGGGAGTAGCTTTCATTAAAGCCTATTAATAAAAAAAAAAGAGAAATAGAAGATCAGAAGTCGAATATGTTACCTGCAAATGTTGCTGTGGTTTTCATCAGTGTCTTTTCATCAGACTTGACCCATGGTTTTCCAGGCATGGTGAGGAAATGCCTTTCTGACAAGTTATCAGCAAAAAAAGAGAAGAAGAATATCAATCTCTCAGTTTCTCTTGACAGGCAGTTCTAAAGGAAATTTCTCATTTGGGTCCTGATGTGACACAGTGATACCAAACCATTTTTAGTAGGGCCCTTTCTGTAATAACTTTCAGTAAGAGCTAAGGGCATGATATTATTGACATGGGTCTCAGATAGAGCAGGCCCACAGATATCTGACCTCCTCTTGCTTAATCTCATGTTAGTCTAGGTAATTGCTAAAGCTAGGACGAGGTAGAAAGTGAGACTGGAAGAAAGTCTTTTAGAGGGACGGGGTCAGGAGAAGATGGGGTGGCCAGAGAAGTGTGCCTGAATTGTGTCCTGGCTGTGGTAGGAGCCAGGGGAGGTCACCTGATAGCAGATCTCATCAAGGAATGATCACATCACAACCATCAAACCAGAGGAACATAGGCTGCCAAGCTGACATGCAATCTTAACTACTACACTGCATTTGATAGCTCTATGAAAGTGGCAATTTCAGGATCTTGCCATCTAACGAGAACCTCTCTGTACTCAGTAAAGCCACCAAGCAGTGATATTTTGAGGCCGTGTGAGTGTCCTTTACAGAGACTCTTTTACTCATGGTTTTTTCCCCATCACCCTGTGCAGGATATGACACAGAGTAAATGCATCAATGAAAGTCACACAAGTGTTGAGGACTTTCATGTATAGGGTCGCTATTAGACGCCTACAACTCTAGACAGCACTTAACAACAACAACAACCAACAACAATAACAACAACAACAGCAAGGTTTATTAGAGGAATGAAGGGATGGGGGAGGGGCACAGGCCTTTCTTCAGATGTGGTGTTGCATTGGTATGAACATTTGTTTCCCTTCTCTTAAAAAGCACTTTATATTCTCCAGTAAATAGATTAAAAGAATGCTGTCTTCCCTGAATAGATGAAGTGTTACAATGTAAAGCCATAAAGCCTGTTACATGAGTAGGTGCCTCCTCCCTCACTAATGTAAAGAATATTTTGGCAGTAAAAAGAAATTATTGTAAACAAAGAGGCTATCTACAAATGGATCTAAAACACTTCTCTAGGTTGTGTTTCATGAATAATAAACTTTAGTATTATCTCCTTTAAGAATACCTTAACAGTCTTTGAGAGTACAGTGAGTTTTGTGAAAATTTATACTAAGTATATACCCCTTTTGATCCCTTGAGATATGAAGATCTGCCTAATACCACCTTGTGAAATTGTTGGGAATCATATATACACACACTGAATTAAATGCCTATCCTTGATGTCAACAAATATAAGAAATCATTTATAGCTGTAACATTAGAGTTCTAGATGGCTGGGGCTGGAGTGGTGCCCCAGTGTTTTTATGATTCCAAATAAACATTGGCATGTTTTATTAAATAATAAGGGTTTTTCTCCCCATTACAAGTTTTGTTTGAGTATATAAGCAATATACATGGTTTTGTTAGATATCAATGAAGGAAAAAGATCCCACTTTTTTGTTGTTAAATAGACTTTTTGGTATTTCTCTTTTTAAAAAAATTATACTAGTTACATACAAAGCTCATAAGGTTTGTATACTACTTTTAAAAATAAGGCAGAAGGGATTTTCCTATAGGAAATGACAACATTATTGGAAGAAGTGGATGATGAGCATCAGAGCCTGGCTTACTTTGTTTTCTTCCCACTGAGCCTGTGGTCAGGGGTTCTGGAAACTGCTGATGGTCCTGGTATCACCACTGGTCCTGTCGCAGCTCCTCCAGGTTTTTATGCGGATCCCAGGACTTAGATCTCTACAGGTGTGTGTCTACTGGTGCTTGCCCCTCATCTGCCACCAGGTGCAAGAAAAGCATCCATTTGCAAAACTTTGTGCTTTCCTCATCTGGTTGCACCTCAAATTCTGGCTGCAAAAGGAGTGTCTGGGAATGGTAATTTGAAGTTTCTTAGCCTTTGGGATAAGGCACCAGAAAGGCATGTTGTATGAGATACATAGTATCTGTTGTCTCTGTGTGCATATTTACATATGACATTGTATCAGGTAACTGACATAATATATATATATATAAGAGCAAAACTGCATCTGAATAAATGGGATAATATTTAAGGAAACATCATTCCACGATAAGTAATTTGTGGAAATCAGGAAAGTTGGAGGGTGAAAGGACTCGCTCCACCTCCTTGATGGTTTGGGGCTGTAGAGGGGAGGTGAGCTTAGCCCTGGGTATAAGGATGGGAAAGTGCTTGCCTGTCATCCCACCTGAGTGGAGAGGAGCCCAGGTGGCCCAGCAGGTAGTTTGAAAGGTCTAGTGCCAGCCAGGCTGAAACCCAGTGCAGGCACTTCCCCCTGTATTTTTGTCTCTGTCTCTGTGTGTTTTTTATTAAGTGCCTTAGGCTTGGCTCTGACTGATAGCAGTTTTATGCACAACAGAATGTCCCTGCTCCCGCTGGATCCTCTCAGTCTCTGTGGTGCCTTATTGCTGATGTTGCAGTCACTGTGCCAAACTACCTCATTAAGGACCTTTCTCATTTTTGTAGACCCTCTTTGCCAGGTGGTCTAGTGGTAAGGAGTTGTGCTGCCAATCCAAAGGCATGTGGTTCTAATCCACTGGTGGCTTTGTGGGAGAAAGATGGGAAATGTCATCTGTGTGGTTTACAGCCTCTGAAAGCTCTCTGGAGGGTCAGCCAGGAGCTGCTTCAGGGAAGAAAAACTGCTTCGGCAAGTGGAGTGCCCGCCTCCAGTGTGTGGGCTCTCCTGTTAAACGTAGAGAGTACGGGATACAAATGTTACCATCCTTGCTTTGAAGGAGCACCCTGGCTGGCCTGTAAGACTGCCTTGTTCCTCCTCCTGGAAGTCCGTGGTAAAGTCAGTTCTTGGGCAACACCACAGTTTGAATGTGTCAGTTCTGCTGTGGCGTGACTTTCTCAATGTCTACCTTGCCTTGCATTCATATGAGCCAATTGGCAATACCATGCCTTGGTCAGACACACCTTAGTCCTCAAAGTCACATCGTTGCTGTTTAATGTGTTTACTTTTACTTCCTGTTATTGTTGTATACCACCGAGTCAGAACCAATCCATAGTTGACCCTCTAGTGGGTTTTCAGAGGCAGTTAATCACACTGGAGGAGATTTCCCATCTTTCTCCCACAGACCAGCTGGTGGGTTTGAGCTGCATGCCTTCAGGATTGCAGTGCAGCTTCATACCACTAAGCCACGAGCAAAAGTAATTTTAGGTGAGCTCTGGTGGCCTAATGGCAAGAAGCTGCATTGCAATCCCAGAGGTGCGCAGTTTGAATCCACCAGATGCTCTGCTGGAGAAGGAGTGACAGTTTCCTCCTATACCAGTCAGATCCAATTTGATGGTACACACACAAGTAATAATAAGAATAAATTAAATTAAAAAAGGGATTTTAAGATTTTCAAATGTGTTTAAAGGCAGGAAGAGGTAAGAAACAGTTTAAGAAATTGACATGAAAATGTTGTTGTTGTTGTGTGCCATTGAGTTGCCTGAGACTCATAGCGATGCTATATGCATTAGCTCTGAGCCCTCCTCTACCCTGAGCTAATCTCATCATCTCCAACAGACTTAATCTCCATTTCTCCAGTCACTGAGTCAGTCCATCTCATCCTGGGTCTTCCTTTCCTACACTCTCCTTTCACCCTTCCTAGCATGATGTCCCTCTCCAAGGGCTGGTCCCTCTTGGCCATGTGTCCAAAGTATGTGAGCTAGAATTTCAAAATCCTTGCCTTTAGGACACAGCTTGGTTTCACCCTCTCCAGGACAGACTTAATTGTTCTCCTGGCAGTCCACCTTATGTTCAACATTCTTCTCCAGCACCACAACTCAAAGGCATCGATTCTTCTATTATCCTTAGTTATTGTCCAGCTCTCAGATGCATATCAAGTAATTGTGAAGACCATGGCCTGGATCAGGCATGCCTTAGTCTCCAGACTGATATTGTTGCTCTTTAGTACTCTAGAGAGGTCCTTGACAGAAGACTTTACCAATGTAATTTGTCTTTTGATATCCTGACTGCTGGTGCCAAGAGTGTTGATTGTGGAGCCAACCAACCAGAGCTGTTAACAATTTCAATCTCTTCTCCATCCATCATGAAGCTACCAATTGGCCCAGTGGTGAGAATCTTTGTTTTCTTGATGGTGAGCCTCAGTCCATATTGAAGACTACAGTCCTTGACCTTCTGCAGCAAATGCCTCATGTCCTCTTTAGTTTCAGCAAGTAAGGTTGTGCCATCTGTGTGACGCAGGTTACTGATGAGTCTTCCTCCAGTCCTGATGCCACATTCCTCCTCATAGAGTCCAACTTCTCAGATGATCTGTTCTGCATATAGATTTGCATGTATCATTTGAAGTATAGAACTCATCTAGCCCAATCCTTGCTCTTCACAGATGCGAGAACTATTGCAGATGGCTCTCCCAATGCCATAGAGTAGAGGTCTGGGTAGAAAAAAACCTCTCAAAGCCAGACCAACTGGTTTTACATGATGATGGATCATTTATTCTGACAGCATTTAACATCAAGGATTGTAGTGTGTTTTTGCAAAATCAGTTGCAGTAACTTGATCTCATTTAAAAAAATACAACACACAATTTGTTGCTGGATTAAAATACAAAACAAAATTTTAGACTGAGTCTTTGTGTGACACAGATGGTCACACCCAGGGACGTCACAAAGAAAGGACTGGCTTTGTAAAGACTACGGAACTGAAAACCCTGGAGAGTAGTGTACTAGTTGCAATAAATCAGAACTGACTGTATAATGTTGTTGTTATGTGCCATTGAGTTGACTGCGACTCATAGCAACCCTCTGTACAACAGCCCTAAACTCTGCCCTGTTCTGTGCCATTCTCAATGTCTCCAGCACACCTACCCCCATTACCCCAGTCACTGAATCAATCCATCTCATCGAGGGTCTTCATCTCCTGTGCTGTCCCTCCACCCTCCCAAGCATGACATCCCTCTCCAGGCACTGGTCCCTCCTTGCAACATATCCAAAGTATGTCAGATGAAGCTTCAGAAGCCTTGCCTCCAAGGAGCAGCCCGGCTTCACCCTCTTCAGGACAAACCTGTTCGATTACTTAGTAGCCCATGGTACATTCGATACTCTTCTCCAACACCAAAGCTCAAAGGCATCAATTCTCTTTCTATCATCCCTAGTCATTGTCCAGCTCTCTGATGCATAGCTTGTTGTTATTGTTGTTGTTATGTGCTGTTGAGTTGAGTATGATGCATCATGACCTTATGGACAGCAGATCTGGACACTGTCATGTCCTCTGCCATCCTTAACATCCGTGACACATTGACTGCAGACACTATAAATTCATCTTGTTAAGGGTCTTCCTCTCTTTGGGCCCTTTATATTTCCAAGCATGTTGCCCCTTTCTAAGGAATATCCTCTCCTAACTATATGTCTAAAGTATGTGAGATGAAGGCTCACCATCCCTGCCTCCATGGAGCACTCTGGCTGCATTTTCCCCAAGACATATTTGTGTGTTCTTTTGACAGACCATGGCATTTTCAGCAATCTTCTCCATCACCATAACTCAAAGACATTGATTATTCTTCTGTCATTCTTAATCATTGCCCAACTCTTATATGCATAGAAGGTGATTGGAAAGACTGTGGCTTCAGCCAGGCACACCTTAGTCTTTAAACTGAGATCATTGCCCTTTGGAAAGATTCCTGACAGCAGATTTTTCACAATGCTGTATGTCTCCTGGTCTCCTGAGTGCTAGTACCGAGAGTGTTGATTTTGGATCCAAGCAAGATGAAATCATTGACAATTTCAATCTTTTCTCCATCTATCTCAGTGTTGCTTATTGGTTCAGTGGTAAGGGTTTTTGTTTTCTTGATGTTGAGAAGCAATCCATATTGAAGGCTGTAGCTCTTGATCTCTGCAGCCAGCACCTCAGTTCCTCCTCTCTTTCAGCAAGCAAAGTTTTGTCACCTACATAATGCAGGTTGTTGATGAGTCTTCTTCTAACCCTGATGCCACACTCTTCTTCCTAAAGTGCAGCATCTCTAATGATTTGCTCAGCATGCAGATTGAGGTGTGGAGAAATGATATAGCCCTGATGCCCCCCTGTCCCAATTTTAAACCATACAGTGTTCTCTTGCTCTGTTTGGACAATGACTTCTTGGTTTAGGTATAAATATTGTACATGTATTACTAAGTGTTCTAGAATTTTCGTTCTTTTTCACGCTAGCCTTAGTTTATTATGGTTCATATAGTAAGTTGCTTTTTCATAGATAGTAAAACACAAATTGACATTCTTCTGATTTTCTCTACTTTCAGCCAAGATCCATCTGACATCAGCAGTGATATACCTGCTGCCACGCCTCTTCTAAACGCAGCCTGAACTTCTGGCAGTTCTCTGTCAATGTACTGTTGTATCTCTTTTTGGGTGATCTTCTGCAGTATTTTGCTTATGTGTGATATTAAGGATATGTACTTGAGGGGAGCTCTGGTGGACTAGTGACAAGAAGCTGCACTGCAATCCCAGAGGTACATGGTTTGAATCCACCAGATGCTCTGCTGGAGAAGGAGGAGCAATATCCTCCTGTACC
Organism: Elephantulus edwardii; assembly: GCF_000299155.1. Taxonomy (NCBI): domain Eukaryota; kingdom Metazoa; phylum Chordata; class Mammalia; order Macroscelidea; family Macroscelididae; genus Elephantulus; species Elephantulus edwardii. The sequence continues at coordinate 357,354 of NW_006399773.1, forward strand.
GGTCAGATCTGATTTGACGGTACACACACACACAAAATAATTTTTAAAAAGGGTATGTACTTGATAAATTGCACATTCAGGTGGATTATTTTGGTTGGGAATGGGAACAGATATGGATCTCTTGAAGTCAGTTAGCCAGGTAACTATCTTCTGAATTTCCTGGCCCAGACTAGCGAGCACACTCAGGGCTGGATCTCTTAGTTGAAACATGCCATTTTTGATCCCCTTGATTCTTGAGGCCTCCCCCCTCAACCTGTGCAGTGCCTTCAATGCATCTTGAACTTATTCCCTTATCACCTAGACATGATTTATTTTATGGACCTTCCAGAGGTGTATAGATTACACAGGTATAGCCATCCAGATCCAAACTCTACTGCTTTCAAGTCAATTCTGATTCATCTGACTGCACAGGACAGAGTCGAACTCCTCAGTGGGCGTTTTGCTATTGTGACCTGTACGGAAGCTGAGTGCTCTGTTTTTCTCCAGGAGAGCGGTTGGTGGGTTTGCACCACTGCCCTTGAGGCTAGGCCACAAGCAAGCATTTCAGCCACTGCCAAGCCCACTGCTGTAGAATCTGTTCCTATACAGAATCATAGTGACCCTCTATCACGTTTATGAGCATATAAATGTTTACAGGAGACTGTTCACCCTTTTCCCCCCCTTGGTGCTGCTGGTGGATTCAAACCACCAACATTTCCATTTGCACACTTTGTAACACACTTTGCCACTAGGTCTCTATTTGGCCTCCTGTGGTGATCCAGGTTAACCTAAAATAAAGGCCCAGTCTGCAAGCTCATTGGTTCTGTGTACTTAATTGATTCTAACATATCCCTTTCTTCTGCTTGGGAAAACCAAACCAAACCAGAGCAAGATCTGTTTTCTGCCATGATATCTAACTAGTTTTATTATTTCTGCAGATTACATGTCTTTTAGAAACCTGCAGCATCTACTATTTGATGAAGGGCAATGATTCTATACAAGAGAAGCTACTGTGGAGGTTTCCAAAGCAACTGAAACTTAAAATTACCTGAACTTTTTTTTTTAATACTGTCTTACATACAAAAGTCATAGACGTTGACAGTTACCTGAACTTTTAAAAGAAAAATGTGCAGACCTTTTAAATAAAATGGCAGTGCTGTTTCACAACTTTATTGGCTGCCTCTTTTGCCTTTTTTTTGGATGTGGTGGTAAATTCTGTTTAAGCTACACATTTTTTTCTAATATCACCTAGCATTCCTTTAAGGTTATATTGTTGTTGTTATATGCCAGAGACACCTGTGACCCATAGCGACCTTGTGTAACAGCAGATCTGAAGCCTGCCCTGTTCTGAGCCAGTCTCATTGATTCTGATACACCAATGCCCATTACCCCAGTTACTGTATCAGTCCATCTCATCCAGGGGTCTTCCTCTCCTGTACTGTCCCTCCACCCTTCTGAGCATGATGTCCTTCTCCTACGACTGGTCTATCTTGGCCATGTGCCAAAAAGTATGTGAGATGGAACTTGAAAATCCTAGCCTCCAAGGAGAAACTTAGTTTCACTCTCTCCAAGATAGATCTATTTGTTTTCTTGGCAGTCCATGGTATGTTCAAGACTCTTCTCCAGTACTACAACTCAAACGCATCAATTCTTTTTCTATCATCCTTAGTCATTGCCTAACTCTCTGCTGCATAGCAAGTAATTGTGAAAACCATGGCCTGGATCAGACACACTTTAGTCTCTCGACTGACATCATTGCTCTTTAGTACTCTGGAGGGATCCCGGCTAGCAGGCTTTCCCCAGTGCAATTCACCTTTTGATTTCCTGGCTTCTGGTACCAAGAGTGGTGATTGTGGAGTCAAGCAAAAGGAATCTGTTAACAATCTCAATCTCTCTACCATCTATCATGGTGCTGCCAATTGGCTCAGTGGTGAGGATCTTTGTTTTCTTGCTATTTGAGCTTCAATCCATATTGAAGTCTGTAGGCCTTAACCTTCTGCAGCAAATGCCTCTGCTGGGTTCTACTCAGTTTTAGCAAGCAAGGTTATGCCATCTGCACAACACAGCTCATCCCCATTACCTATCTGTTCTCCACTCCCCCCACCCCCACCCCATTGTCACAGTAGAGGTCATCTGTAATCCTTTTGGACTAAGTTCACATAACATAATGTTCTGTCATGCTCTGTTGTACTGTATGAATACTTAGTTGTTCGTTCTCTCTGTTCATTCTCTCTTTCTACATCTGCCATACCACAGACTTGGACCATGTTTTTATTGGGTGCTAAAATGGTTGGTGGATTGAGGAATATTGGTTGGATTTTTCCTTGTGGACATTTAGAAAGGATATCTTTTTCTTTGTTCCATCCTAGCCATTTTCCTATTATTGTGCTTCTGTTAGTATCCCTGGTCATGTGGTGTGTTAAGGGTTAGGCTGCCAATGAGAGTTCATCCTCAGCACCTTCATGGGAGGAAGTGGGGCAGTGTGCACACACGGAGATTTATAGCCTTTTGAAACCCAGTCGGGCACTTCGACTTTCTGTGATGAGGTCACTATGAGTCACCATTGCCTTTGGAAGATTTTGTTAAGGTGGGAATTTTGGGGACACCTAAACTTTGTTGTCACATACTTTGGGCATGTAGACAGGAGGGACCGATCTTTGGAGAATGACGTTATGCTTGGAAGGGTTGAGGGACAGTGCATTAGAGGAAGACCTTGGATGAGATGAAGTGGCACAATTACTGGGGTAAGAGGGTAGGTGAGTCAGAGACAGTGAGAGTGGCCAGGATAGAGCAGAACTCAGAGCTATTGTGCAGTGTGTCACTGTGAGCTGTAGTCAACGTGAACAATTTCATGTTTGGCAGGGTGGATGGACAGCGCAGGAGAGGAAGACCTTTGATGAGAGTCATTGACAAAGTAACTGGAGTAATGGGGGTTGGTGTGTTGTAGACAGGGAGACTGGCTTAGGATAAAGCAGGGTTCAGAGCTATTATGTATAGGGTCACTATGAGTCGCAGGTGACTCAGTGGCACATAACAATAACAAAACCAATAGTTACGGATATGTGCACAGGCTGGAATCCTCGGGCAGCTCTGCAGGAACAAGATGGTCTTCACATTAAGATTTACAGCCCTGAACCTGATTGAGCATCTCTGGGAGTCCTAGTGCAGTGAGTTAATACTCTTAAGGCATCGTTCACAAACTCACAGTTGTCCTCAAGTTGGAACCACCTCATAGCTGACCCTCCAGTGGGATTCTGAGGCTGGAGGAGCCTGGAGCTGGAGCTGTGCTGAAGGAGATTGCCCATGTTTCTCCCTCGGATTTGAACCAACAGAGAGACTTGGCTTTTGGGTCAGCAGCCAAGTCATTGAACCTTGTTCAGATGAATAATTTGCAGTGTATTTTTAACACATAGCTAGAGATATTTGCTAACTATATTTTTGTTCAGGTATATATTCCTCTAAGTTATTAGTAAAAATCTAATTAATGTGGTCTGCCCAAGTTCAAAAGAAAAGCATGCCTGTGTGAATTGGAAAGGAAGAGGTTATGCCCTAAAAGAGCCTTTCCTCATCATTTTAATTACTGGAGAAACGAGAGTAAGGTAAAAAGTTGATGACACAGTGGGAACTTAGAGACTCTAGGCATTGTCTGTTTGCTCTATGTTGTTGTTGTTGTCGTTAAGTGCCATCGAGTCATAGGCGACTCATAACGACCCTGTGAACCAAAGACCTGAACACTTGTATAACTTTCATCCTTTCTCCAGGTTCATAGGATTTCTGGAGGCAAGCTATTTCGGAAGTGGATGCCACTCCTGCTTCAAAGCTTGCTGTATTCGGGAAGCTCCACTAAACGCTGTCCACTGTGGGTAACCATTCTCGCATTTGACACATCAGTGTCACAGTGTTCAGCTTCACAGCAACTACGAGTTACCTCTGTATAGCAAGTGGACAGACCAGGGCTATACGACCTAGAAGAATGTTTGGCCAAAAGCAATTAAAAATAGGCCTGAGAGCCGCGGATTAAAGTCACCCACCTTTGGCTTGATAGCAGCACTTTCTGTCCACTAGGCCAACTGTTATTTGCATAGTGTTGCATATTTTGTATAATGAACTTCTCTGCTAAGAACATTTGCCCAAACTGTAATAGTAATGACCAGGAAATTTTTTTTTTCAGGCATTATTTTTAAAAGCAGCATTATGAGTCATTTTGGCCACAGCTCCTTGGTATTCTGAAAGAGCAACACATTTCCACGTTGTGCACTGAGCAGAGCAGTGACTTCTCACTGGGAAAATCAGGTCATTTAAAAGCCTAGTCTGCCTATTGAGGAATTAGCTGTTACTGGTGAGTTAGCTATTTGCCAGGAGACTTTTAGTCTCTGGAGAATTGCCTACTTTTGAAAGACATCAGCTACATTTTAGTGTATCAGATCTAACTAGTTGTATATTGGGGTGATGTGGAGGAGTTAAAAATACTCCCATTTAAAAGAAAATAATTTATAATGAGACTATCACTTTAAAAATTTGTTCCAGAGAGTGTTTCATGAACTTACTGGATTCAGAAACTGTGTCTACCAAAGTTAACTTTTTTAAAGCTTTTTTCCCCCCCAAACAGCCCCCTATTTAGAGGAACATGAAAAGCACAAAGAATTCATCTATTCTCTGCCCACATTTCCCACTTGTTAACATCCTCCCACCAATTAGCCTTCGAACGCTATTTCTACATACTGTTAAACTTTTGCAAACCATTTGAGTGTTGCAAACAGTGTTTCACAGATCTTCTACTGTTTAAATAAGTCCCAAACCAAGATAACTTATTAAGTCACCACAATACTACCATCGAAATAAAAAAGTTTTGATTCATTATTGTCATCTGATCTGCAGAGCAAAATCAGATGTGACCAGTGATTACAATAATAACCTTTATGAGTTCAAGATTTGTATCAAGTGCATCTGTATTTTCTGTCTCTCTAAATGTCAATAGTTCTAGAAAAGGCTTCAGGCCTTTTGTTCTTAGGGTCACTATGAGTCATGCTCAACTTGAAGGAATCAAAAACACAGCAACTCTCCTTGAAGGGACTCTGGTGAGGTAGTGTTGTAATATACCAAGTGGCTCATGGTAAAGTCAGCAATTCAAATTCACCAGCCTCTCTGTCAAAGAAAATGAGCTGTCTCCTCCATGAGAATTAGAGCCTCAGAAGTAGGTTCTCAGCACATTTTATTAGGACACTCAGATATTGATTTGTTCCATTGTTGATGCTAATTTTTATTACTTGATGAAGAGGATGTCTGGTAGATATTTCCACTGTGAAGTTACCAAGAATTTTGAACTTGTTCATTAAGACTAAATGTTGTGAAGAGGATTGCACTTTGATGCTATTTAAATACCATGTTTTTCCTTCAGTTTTTACTACTATGATTTTTTGATTGTTAGTGGAGTCCAGTAATATGTTGGTTGAAAAATACTAATTTTTTTAATTCTATGATTCCTCTCTAATGAATTAGTTGACATGCTACAGAAAGTAGAACTCTTATCTACTCTTACCTCCTCTCTATTTGGTTAATTACCTGCTGCAGAGTGTCAAGGACTGCAGCCTACAATATGGATTGAGGCTCAATGTCAAGAAGACAAAGATTCTCAGCACTGGACCAATTGGCAGCATCAGGATGGATGGTGAAGAGATTGAGATTGTACACAGCTTTAGTTTGCTTGGCTCCACAGTCAACAGTCTTGGCACCAGCAGCCAGGAAATTAAAAGGTGCATTGCCAGGGGAAAGTCTGCTGTTAGGGACCTCTCCAAAGTACTGAAGAGCAATGCTGTCTCTCTGAAGACTAAGGTGTGTCTGATACAGGCCATGGTCTTTGCAATCACCTGTTATGCATCAGAGAGTTGGACAATGACCAAGGAGGATAGAAGGAGAATTGATGCCTTTGAGCTGTGGTGCTGGAGAATAGTATTGAGAATACCATGGACTGCTAGAAAAACAAACAGATTTGTCCTGGAAAGGGTTAAACCAGGTGGCTCCTTGGAGGCAAGGATTCTGAGGCTCCGTCTAACATACTTTGGACATATTGTGAGGAGAGACTTGTCCTTAGAGAGGGACATCATGCTTGGGAGGGTGGAGGGACGGCGCAGGAGAGGAAGGCCCTCTATGAGGTGGATTGATTCAGTGACTGGGATAATTGGGATGGGAGTGTTGGAGACAGTGCGATTGGCACAGGACAGAGCGGAGTTTAGGGCTGTTGTACATAGGGTCGCTGTGAGTTGCAAGCGACTTGACGGCACATAACAACAAACAACAACAACCTATTCATACTAATGGGGACTGATGAATTCCTCCCCCCAGCGGACGTTGTGCTTGGAAAAGTGTAGGGATCAGTAAAAGAGAGGAAGTGACTCAATGACATGGATTGACACAGTGACAACTGGTCTTAAGAGGATGGTGTGGGATGGGGCAGAATTTCCGTCTCCTATATATTGTAGATTCAATAGCCCCTGGTAACCTCATCATTTTGATCATCCTATCGTCTATTACTATCATTGTCTTCAAACACAGATGCCACAGCTTTGGCCAATGAAAATGCCTCTGTGTAGATTCTGTGTGTTTTTAATATTCTGTGTAATTCTTTGAGCATGTCCTTTTGACATAAAACATATTCTCGACTCCTTTCATACTTACCCTCTCCCAGCCTGGGAACCAGCCCTTGATTACTGGAGTAGACACTAGGAAACAAAAATCTAGTCATTTGAGGGCCCCGTTGCATCTAGATTTTGTTGGTGAACAGACTTATTAAAGTTTCATATGCTTATACACACATTTGTTTAAATTCAATTCTTGATGTTAATTTTTCCATGTTTTAATAACCACATGTTAACACCACTTCTAATTCCAGTTCTGCACTACTGTATCCTAGACTCCCTTTATAATTTGTTTCTCCCTGTTCTATCAATGAGAAACTTGCCATCTGTTATCCTTCATTTATTTTCTTATTTGCTTGATATCCTGTTTGTAACCGGTATCCTGGCCAGATAGGCAATTTTCCAGGCTCTCTCATGTTGTCACCTCATTGTACATGCTTGACCTGATTGGCCAAGTCCTAACGAATGTTATTTATCACTTTATTCCAAGAAGGTACACTGTCATCTTCTTGGCACCTTCCCATGGATGTGCAAATGTGCAAGTAATAAAATCTTTTACTTCTTGGTATTTTCATTGTCATACACATTAGAAACAGAAGAGATAATTGCTTTTCTTTATGATAGAGATTATTGCCTGCTGTAACATTTTAATATCTGTATTTAGAAATTGTAAAGATCGAACTGCAAGCTTTTGGGTTCTATTGGCAGAAGTCTGTTTTTCTGAGTACTCTTTAAAAGACATCATCTAAAGAGAACATCTACTGGAAGATGTGCGAGTATAACTTTGATATCACAGTGCAATTTTCTCCAGGTGTATGTTTTATTTGCATGTTTATTCCTCCTCTCTTAATATGGTGAATAGGACTGGGTGTGACAAAAGCAGCAGTTCTTCTAAAAAATGAATTCTTAGCACCTTCAAATGAAACCAGAACAATGCTGGTGAGTTGACGCCAATGCATGGTGATCCCATATGCATCAGAGTAGAATTGTGTTTTCCATGGAGGTTTCAGTCACTGTTTCTTTGGAAATATATCAATTGACTTTTCTTCTGAGATGCCTCTGGGGGGACTAAAGATTCCAACCTTTCAGTTAGCAGCTGAGTATGTGAATGGTTTGCACCACCCACAGGCTTATCTTAACCCTTGTTGTTGGGTGCCTTCAGGTTGACTGTTACTCACAGTGGCTCTCTGAACAACACATCAGAACCTTGCCCTATTCCTGTAATCTCTGTCCTGCTCAAGCCCACTGTGGTACTCCAGTTCATGTCAGCCCACCCCATTAAGGATTGTCCTCTTTTTCACAGACACTTTTCCTTTCCAGCATGATGTCTCTCTCCAAAGACTAGTTCTTCCTGCAAACATGCTCAGAGTAAGCTGAGATGTAGTGTCACCATCCTTGGGGCACTAAGCTGCACTTTCTTCACGACAGGTTTGCTTTTCTTTTTTTAACAGTCTCTGATATATTCAGTACTCTTCTCCATAAACACAGTTAAAAAACATCAGTTCTTCTTTGATCGTTATACATTGTATAACCCTTGTTCACTGTCTTAACCCTTCATTCTTCTAAATCCTCCTTGCTCACCAGATTTTGTTAAATTTATGTGTACACGAGGCTATGTTATCTATATGTTCTTCCCAGAGTAGAAAGGACCTACATCCCCAACATCAGCACAGATTATAGGTGCCTAATAAATACTTATTTTGCTGAATGATATATCAAAGATTTGCTTACATGAAAATGTAGTTTGATGACAAGAGTATAACAAAATCCAGTTTCTTTTCATCATTACACTGTTGCCAGTGATGGTTAAGAAAATCAGAATGTATCTCTAAAAATTTAGAAAACAGAAAATGTAGGGAGAAAGTTTCCCTTAATCCTCCCACTCAAATGCTTGATAGATTTAGGACATCATTTCCTTCAGAGTTCTTAGGAATGAAGATGTGCATGGATCACAGTTAAAACCCAGATTGCTTTTGAGAATCATGTGTTTATATTGTTATTCCTGTCTGTAAATCAGCTAGCAAATTATATAACTAACAAATTCAAGGTCATCTTCTATAATTGATTGCATAAAATGACTTTGTGTAACTATTGTAAAATCTGTTGACGTCCTTATCACTTTTTGACCTACCTTCTTCAGTATCCTAGCCTGAGTTCACCACTTCCAGAACCTTTCAGGAACACTGGTTGAATCCATCTCATTTTAAGCCACAAGGTGTGATTTATCTAGTCTTTGAATGACAGCAAGAATTTTTTCAGTTACATTGGAAGGCATTTGACTCTGTGGATCATAACAAACTGTGGCTGACTCTGAGAAGAAGGGGAATCCAGAACACTTGATTGTGCTAATGAGAAACCTATACTTGTATCAGGAGGCTGTTGTCAGAACAAAGCAAGGAAACACCGCATGGTTCAAAATTGGGAAGGGTGTACGCCTGGGCTGGATCCTGTCTCCATACCTTTTCAATCTTTGTACCAAACAGGTTATCCGGGAGGCTGGGCTCTATGAGGAGAAATGTGGCATCAGGATTGGAGGAAGAATCATCAACAATCTGTATTATGCAGATGACACAATATTGCTTGCTGAAACTGAGGAGGACCTGAAGCACTTGTTGTGGAAGGTCAGGGACTACAGTCTTCAGTATGGACTGAGACTCAATATCTAGAAAACAAACAAACAAACAAACAAACAAAGATTCTCACCTCTGGGCCCATTGGCAGCATCATAATGGATGGTGAACAGGTTGAGATTGTTCAGTTTTGGTTTGCTTGGATCCACAGTCAACACTCTTGGCACCAGCAGCCAGGAAATTTCTTTTAAGTATTGTGATGGGAAAGTCTGCAGTTAGAGACCTTTCTAAAGTGCTGAAGTGCAAAGATGTCAGTCTGGAAACTAAGGTATACCTGATACATGCCATGGTCTTTGCAATCACTTGCTGTGCATCAGAGAGCTGAACAATGACTAAGGATGATAGAAGGAGAATTGATGCCTTTGAGCTGTGGTGTTGCAGAAGAGTATTGAGTATACCATGGGCTGCTAAGAGAATGAACACGTTTGCCCTGGAGAGGGTGAAGCCGGTCTGCTCCTTGGAGGCAAGGCTTCTGACGCTTCGTTTGACATACTTTGGACATGTTGCAAGGAGGGACCGATCCTTGGAGAGGGACATCATGCTTGGGAGGGTTGAGGGATGGCGCAGGAGAGGAAGACCCTCTATGAGGTAGATTGATTTAGTGACTGGGGTAAGGGGGTAGGTGTGTCGGAGATGGTGAGATTGGCACAGGACAGAGCAGAGTTTAGGGCTGTTGTTCATAGGGGCGCTATGAGTTGCAGGCAACTCGACGACACATAACAACAACACCAACACATTGGAAGGTGTGTGGGTGGACTAGTGTGGAAGGCAAGTGTGCATAAATAAACACACTCAAGAATACATCTGAGACGACTTGCACAATGGACAGGGGGTGGAGACAGGAGCTATACATTATGGAGGAGAAGATCCCTAATGACAGTTGTGGGAAACTTAGAGGAACAAGTGTTCCCATCTGCAGAAATCAAATGAGAAGAATGGAAGATTGAAAACGGAACCAGCCATCTGCACTTCAAATAAACATTTGGTGAGTTGTAATTTCCCCATCTGTTCCTTGATGGCTTGGAGTACTGAGCTGGTGTCAAACAACACTACTTAAAAAGACAAGCCCTGCAATGTCCTCATTCTTGAGCACGCCAGTTTCTCATAACTCGGTGGTTAAGTTTGGAAGTAAGAAAGGAGAGATGCTGAGTGTGTGTGTGTGTGTGTGTGTGTGGCTGGGGGGGTGGCGTAGGGTGTTGTGGAATGAGTGGGCAGTGCAGACTGTTTTGAAAGGTGTTATGTTTAATTTAGAATTTACATAACGGCCACTTATTTCATTCTGAGGAATTAAAATTAGTTTTTCACAGGAGAGCAATTGCCAGCCTTTAAGCTCATGTGTATTTATCACAGGGAGAAAGGAATTTTTCCTGGTTTAATGAGAATCTGCAGTAACCCAGAGTGAGATGTAACTGCAGATACCGTGGGGATGTTTTCTGTAAACCTGAATCCTCAATTGTTTACTGCATAGTTATATATCTATAGCTTTCCAGATTGAACAGACTACTTGTGACAGTCAATTAATACATTGACCTCTTTGTTCTCTGGATGAAGCTCTGGGGGTGTAGTCCAGAGAGAACTGCCCTGCTAATCACCTCTCTGGCTTTTGGAATCCACCAGCGACTTACTCAGGAGAAAGAAGGACAGGCTTCTCCCAATCAATTTCGAGCCTTTCAAAAACCCTTGAGAGACTGTGAGTCAGTTCTGACTTGATGGCAAAGAGGTGTGCTTTTTTGTTCCCACCCTATAACAATTTGGAGTGACACTTAGCTCATTTTGTGTGGACCAACTCTAATTTCTCTCCTTCCTAAGATGAGTGTGTTTTGGGTGTACAAATCCCACTGTTGGAGAGTTGTTTCTTGCTCATAGAGACCCTGTTGGACAAACCATACCGGTCCTAGCCCTTTTCTGAGGCTGTAAACCATGATGGAAGCACGCTGCCATGCCTCTTTCCCAGCAGCATTTGGTGAGTTTAAACTGCCAGACTTTGTTAACAGCCTAATTATGCCACTATGGCTCTATTTTGTTACATAGATTACAAAATTGATCTAGATTTATGAAAACCAATCTCTTATTAATTAAAATTGTTATAAATCACAATAAAAAGTTACTAGTTTAAAAAAAATCTTTAAAAATCAAATGTGATTGCTAAAAAGCAAAATAATATATAAAATATATGTGCATCTGAGGAACGTAACTAGTTTTTGGTTGTTGTAATGTTCTAGCTAGTCTTCTGCGACTCATAGCGACTTTGTGTATGACAGCTCTAAACCCTGCATTATCCTGTGCCTATCTCATTGTCTCTGACACACCTACCCTTTTTACCCCAGTCACTGAATCAGTCCATCTCATCGAGGGTCGTCTTCTCCTGCACTGTCCCTCTATCCTTCTATAATGTCCCTCTCCAAGGACTGGCCTCTCCTTGCAACATGTCCAAAGTATGTCAGACAAAGCTTCAGAATCCTTGCCTCCAAGGAGCAGTTTCACCCTCTCTAGGATGAACCTGTTTGTTCTCTTAACAGTCCGTGGTATATTCAATACTCTTCTCCAGCACCACAGCTCAAAGGCATCATTTCCCCATCTATGATCCCTAGTCATTGTCTAGCTTTCTGATGCATAGCAAGTGATTGTAAAGACCATGGCCTGGATCAGGCGCACTGATTGTCTCCAGACTGACATTGTAGCTCTAGTACTTTGGGAGAGGTCTCTGACAGCAGACTTTCTCAATGCAATTTTTGGTAGGAAAAAATTTATTCTATTAAAGTTATTTAGGACTATTCTGTCCAATAGAGTAAGACAGTCTTAAAAACTTTATTTTTACGAACTGGAGGGAAGGAGTGGGCAGGGGGAAAAGTGCAACAATTAATGAATGGAAATCCAAAATATCTGTAAATTTTCTTTAAAATTAATTAAAAAACCACCTTTTTTGGGCTGTATTTCCTGAAAGGTAAGACAATAAACTATAAGGATGACATATTAAGTAATAATGATATTGACTTGTAAATGACAAATGTAAAAGTGGTAAACATTTTATTTTTGCCCCTGATGCTTTATTATGTTCCTGAACGGCTCTGTTCTGCTCTGGTGTTTATGTTATGATACATTATTTTCCTGAGTGGGGGTGTACAGGATTTCTTTTCTTTTTTTTTTTTTTAAGGTTGGAAATGAGATAAGAGTTAGTGCTTGGAAGCCATTATGAAAACTGGTGTATTGTTTGAAGGCACCTTGTCTTTTTTTTTTAAGTCTAGAAGAAAATCACAGTAGTAGCTGATATACTTGTATGTGGTGAGAGAAGCACGGGCCATCACCTCCCGTGTGATTAACTGCCTCTGAAAACCCACTGGAGGGTCAGATCCTGGTCAGCTATGAGTTGGTTCCAACTCACCTGCACACAGCACCTCCACAAAGCAGTTTTCTACATGTTAATACTTTGATAATGTCTTGGTAAGTAATCAAGGCAAATGTCTTCACCCAGCTTTCCCATTGCAGTCATGTCAGTTCTGACTCAGAGTGGCCCTTGTGACACGGACTTGAACTGCCCCACAGTTTCCATGGTTGTGACTCTTTACAGGAAGCACATCACCTCGTCTTTCCTTCATGGAATGGCTAGTGGGTTTGAACTTCCAACTCTTGCTTAGCAGCTGGGGCACTCACCCTCTCTTCCTTCTGAGTTTCTTTTATTCCAGCTTTGAAGATGTGAGAATAAGCTTTTGTCTGAGAGTGAAGTGTCGTGTTGTAGAACATGCGGAAGTGACAGAGCTGGGATTAGACCACAGGATTCTAGGCTTGGTTGTTGATGATGCTTCGACTCTCAGTCTCAAAAACCTCATTGCTGTTGAGCTGAAACTGACTCACAGCTGATGTCCAGTGGGGTTGTCGGGGCTGTAAATCGCAGAGAGGGGATTACCCGTATTTCTCCCTCAGGGCAGCGTTTGGTGGGTTTGAACTGCCTGGGAGGCCCTGCGTTTCCGTTAGCAGCACACTGTCTCCCAGGACTCAGCCCCCAGATCTCCTTCTACACTGAAGACTATCCACTTTACAGAACGATTTTTAACTTCACACTAAATTGCAACATTTAAAACATAGAATTGCTTTAAAGAGCCAATTTCCATAGTCACCACTGACTTGATGATGTGTTGACATTTGATTAAATGGGTGATATAATCATGCTTACATCAGAGTTTTAAAAGGCATGACTATGGCATGGGATTCACATGAAAGCAGGCCTGAGGTCTGCAATGAAAGTATGTCCCCTTTGCTGTGTGTGTAGCATCTTCCCCTCATTCTGATGATATCAGGTGTTGTCTCTTAGCAGTGTTTGCTGCCCTCATGGTTCAATGGTTCGGATTTCAGCTGCTGTCAAGAGGTTGGTGGTTCAAACCCATGAGCCATTCTGCAGGCAGCTGACCTGACAGTCTGCTCCTGGAAAGATTAGGAGCCTAGGAAGTCTTGTACACAGTTCTGTTGAACCTCTCAGGCTTTGGCGCCCCAGAGTGGACTTGATGGCACCTACTTTGATAGAGGAAGATACTGTGGCCTCTGAGATTGCCTGGCACCTTTAGGATTGCTTTGTTGCTCTTTAAAATGCCATCCTTGATATATGTACCCAAACCACCTGCTGAATTCATTTATTTATTCTTTTAAAATACAAATGAATTTACACCTGATAGTTCTCCCCAGTATATTTATTTGTAAAAGCACTTTGTCATTTTTGTTCTTTTATGTGATAACCTTCTCTTGAGGCCCTTTATTTATGGTTTCAAAACACTGCCCTTTGGGGCATGCTGAAAAGTGATCTTTTGTATTGCTTAAGCTATTCTTATGTTACTATAAAGTTTTCAGCTAGGAACACTATATCCGTGTTTCCTGGATTCTCTTGGTAAAGCCAACTAATATCTCTGTTTGGAGAGTTTGACTTTGTATTATTAAATAGGTTATTTAAACACGTTTAAACTGGAAATATGTGTTAGAATTCACTCTCAAATTTTTCAGTTTGCTTTATTTTTTTGCATTGTTATAGTGAGGTGACATCCTTTTGATTAAAATGGAAAATCGGATTGGGGCACAAAACGCCTGCCATTAAACAGAATAAGGAATATTAGATTTTGTGTACATGTTTTTGAGAAGCTGACCTACATTCTAGACCACATTGAAGAGGAACTGATTCTTTGCTGGTCATAAACAGCCAAACAAAACAAAAGAGAAAATTTATAGCCGGCAGCAAGAGGAAGTTTGGCAGCAGAGATGTCTGTTTTTCAGCAATCTAGACTACAGATACTCCTTGTGGTTTAAACTTAAATTATCCAAACTCAGGAACTGGACAGACTTGAATAGTCGAAGGTACTTGGGTTTCAGTCTGTAATGCTGTCGGCAAATGACGGAGCTGTGAAGTGGTACAAAATACACAGATTACATGTCTACTTTGTCCCGTGATAATAGACACGGCTTGTCACGTGAATAAATGACAGATTCACATTGCATTTTTTACTCTGCTTATGAATGTGTTTCTATAAACATGCTCATATCAAACAAAGCACACGTGTGCATGTGAATTTACATACACAGGCGTACAGATGGTAAGTGTGGGCAAATTGCTATGATATTTTTGACATTGCTGTTGTTGCTAACTGCTATAGAGTAAGCCTGTGACTCATGGCAGCCTCTTATGTTGCATAGTAGAACTGCTTTGCAGGAGTGGTTTGTTTCTACCTCCTCCACACTTGTTATCTTTATGGAAAAGAGCCCTGGTAGTGTAGTGTGTAGTGTATTGCATGAATGGAAAAGGATTGTTAGGGTCAAAAATGAACTAAACTGCACCAGCAGTTATGAAGGTAACATAGGAATGGATGAACTCTTTCATTCTGTTGCCATGAGGCAGAGCTAAGTCAATGGCATCTAGCAACTACAGGAAATAAATGAGACGAGCTGTCGTCAGGTCGAATCCAACTTCCGGTTACTTCTCTCAGATGTCAGTGTGGAACTGTAATCTGTGAGTTTTCAGTGGCAAATTTTTTTTTTGAAGTAGATCCTCAGGTCTGTCTTCTGAGGCACCTCTTTATCCTTGAACCAGCAGCCTTTAGATTAGCAGCTGATCGTGCTAACCACGTCTGCTGACCAGACTCTGCTGTAGATAACATGACAGTCCTGCAGGTCAGAATAGAATTGCCCCATACAGTTTCCAGGGCCATAATCTTTAAGGAAGTGGCTTTCTCTAGTGGAATGGCTGGTGAGTTTGAACTGGCAACCTTTCGGTTGGGAGTCTAGCACTTAGCCACTGTGCCCTTGTTCAGATACTACCCACCCCTCGGTATCTTGGAGTAAGTTCTGATGCATGGCACCCCTCTAGTGCCTCTCCAGGGGTATGCATCTTCACAGGAGACACTGCCCATCTTTCTCCTGTGAAGCTGCTGCAATAGATTTGAACCGCTGGCTTTTGGTTAATAGAACAGCATGTAGTGAAGTCACTGGTGCGTCTTTGTGTAGATAATACTAAGTATTAGCCTAAGTATTACATGCTTGCTTCCTGACTTTGATTCTATGGTTCACACTCTTCCCTCCTTTCACTTACTTCAGCTCTTCTGCCTATTGGTAAAGTTTTAGGGATTTGTTCACCAAAGTACTTCAGAAGTGATGGATATTGTTGTTACTGCTGTCAAGGAGACGAGTCTTCCTAGTTACCCTGTAAACAGCAGCGCTGAGTCTGGGCCTCTCCTGCACCCCCTTGCCACATCTGTCATGCTTGAGCCCACTATTATTATCACTACGTCAATCCATGTCCTCGAGAGTGGTCCTTTCTTTCAGTGACCTCCTTGTTCACCAGTAGGATGCCTTTTTCTAAGGACTAGCTCCTCTTGGAAATATAACCAAAGTATGTAAGATGACGTTTCACTCTCCTTGTCTCTAAGGAGTTCAGTGGCTGAATTCTAAATGCACGCTGTTTGCATTTCCTCTAAGACAGACTTGTCTGTTCTTTGGTCAGCTCAGGGGATATTCAGTACTCTTCTCCGGCACCACAACTCAAAGGCATCCGTGATCGTCCTGCCATCCGTCCTCATTGTCCAACTTTCAAATGCATACAGAGCTATTGAGAATACCCTGGCTTGGGTTAGGCACACCTTAGTTCTCAAACTGACATCTTTGCTCTCTAGCACTTTGGAGAGATCTTTGATAGATCTTCCCAATGCAGGACATCATTTGATTTCTTAACCGCTGCTGACAAGGGTGCTGACTGTGGACACAACTGAAATGAAATCGTTGACAAGCAGTTATTTGTTGACAAGTTAGTTACCGGGCATTAATGGAATGAGAGAGATGGTTTAGAAAAAATCTCTATTTAAATGATTTGAACTTAAATAGAGAGTAAAGTAAAACTCTGTGGTCAGTATGAAAATGAGGAAGACCAATGGACCAAGGTTTTGTGAGTATAGTGAAGGAGAGAGATGCTTCTGTGTAGCTTGAGAAAGCACATGCAAGCTGTAAGGGAAGTGTCAAGTGATATCTAGGTGCTTCCAGCTAGGGCCATAGTGGTGGGAGCTGCTGAGCTGCTCTGAGTTCTCTCTGAATAGTGTTGATGTCCAGGGAGTACTTGAAAGGTATTGTTGTACAGATAGTTACTCTTTTGTTGAAAGGGTTTTGGTCTGGGGATTGCATTAGTTCGTGGGGGCCTTGGAATAGAGTACCACAAACTGGATGGTTTGAAATCACAGGCTCATTCTTTTGTACTTCTGGAGATGTTGTTGTTGTTGTTAAGTGCCATTGAGTCATAGGCAACTCATAGTGACCCTATGAACACTATGAACCCTATGAAGACTGGAACACTTGTCTAACTTTCATCCTTTCTCCAGGTTCATAGGGTTTTGGAAGTGGATGCCACTCCTGCTCCCAAGCTTGTTTAATTGGGGAGCTTCACCAAACACTGTTCACCCTGGGTAACCATCTTCACATTTGATACATCAGTGTCATAGTGTTCGGCTTCACAGCAACCACAAGTTACCTCTGTGCAGCTAGTGGACAGAACAGGATTACACGACCAAAAGAATGTTTGACCAAAAACAATTAAGAACAAGCCTGAGGCCGCGAATTAAAAGTCACCCACTTTTTGGCTTGGTAGCATCACTTTCTGTCCACTAGGCCAACTGAGCTCTCTCTATGCTGTTGTTGTTAAAGTGCTGTCAGAAGAATTCCAAAATTAGGATGTCTGTGCTACTTTAGCAGCAGAAACAGTTAAACACTTGGCTGCTAACCAGAAGGTGGTTCTACCTTGGCAGAACCCACTCAGCTACTCCACAAGAAGATGACTTGACGGTCTGCTTCTGTAAAGGTGGTGCTCACGAGATCCCCGGCGGGCACGCGCCACCACTGGGGTGGCTCTGCATTGGGATGGACTCCATGAAGCCATCCGTGGCAGCAGGCACCATCCTCTTTGCTGATGACTCTAGAAGAAGGTCTTGTCTTGGGGTCTCTTCTGGTGTTCCTTGGCTTGTGGTGGCGGTCCTCCATGTGCCCGTCTTCCTGCTGCATCTCCTCACACCAAATGTGATTGGAACTCACCCTACCCCTGCATGGCTTCTTGCTAAGTGAACCAACTAAAGCGGCAAAGATCCTGTAACCAGAAAGATAACACACAAGTAACAGATAATTTGAAGTTCATCTTTTTGAGAGGCACAGTTTAGTTCACAGCAGGGACATTTTGCAGTTGCTTTTGTTTTGCGCATTAATAACCTTTTGTGGTTGTCAACAGACTTAATTGTGCAAGACTGCTTTCCAGTCCTTCTGTGTGTTTGCTCTGTCAAGTAAGAAGTTGCTGAATAGTTCCTAGAATATTTTACAAGCTTTACTAGGAAATAAATTCCAACTTGTGGTCAGCAAGAACAAACATTCTTTGATACATATCCATTTCTGCTCATCTGTCTGGAATCATAGGATTAGCGAGCACCAACCCTAACAAAAATGATCACCACTCCTGGTTATTAGCTGTCAGCATGTTTCCTATGAAATCATTTACTGAATAAAACTCGATATGTGACTTTCACATTACCTAAAGTGATTGAAAAGAATCCCCAAATCCTGTATCGAAGAATTTTTCAGTTCACAAAATGATTGTTGGAGCAATGGCACATTCATGATTTTTCTTCTTTAAAGTTTTTATTAAATTTTATTAATTTTAGTGAACACTTACAGAGATTTTGGATTTCCATTCATTCATTGTTGCACTATTTTCTCTACCCCCCAGTTCGTTCCTCTTTTTTTTTCTTTTTCCCCTTGAAAATCTGTTTTAATTGTCCCATTACCACAGTGCTTGTCAAAGCCAGTTCTGATTAATCTCCTTTGTCAGTGTGTCCTTTGCCATTCCCTATCACTCCTCCCTGAGAGAGATTTCATCCTGATTCTCTTAGCTACTTCCTGCTGAAAAGAGACGCTGTAGGTTTCAGGGTGAAGATCTTCTCTCACTACTCTAAAGGGCCTCTTTGGCAAAAGGAAACACGTAGACTATTGTGGAGATTGATTTTGGAATTTAGATGCACTGTTATCAATTGTGCTTGCGAGATAATGAAACCTGAGGTCTAAAAAGAGATCAAAGGGCCACAAAAGAACTAAAACCAGGAAGACCTTAAAATTGGGACTGTGTAGTAAAAGAGCTGTGGCGTTATGACACAATGGAGGTTTTTGTTTACAGTCTCACAGAGGAGCCTGCCTTCCTCCCCCTTCACTACCTAGAATCAGTCGAAGAAGACAGTGTCTGGGACTGATTGCTTTCCCTCCTTTGCGTGGTTTTCAGGCTAGCTTCCTTTGTTGTTTAATCCCTTCCTTTCCTTTTCACCTACTTGCATACTTCTTTTTTTTTTTTTAAGTTTTAAGGAAAACCTCTTTTTCTTAAAATAAGTGATGATTTCTGTGGTAAGGTATTGGTGCTAACAAACCACCTCTTGTTACAAACAGTGCCTCTCTGTATGCGCATTGCTGTAGTAGCCGGGAGGATGGGGGTGGGCGGAGTTGGAGACCTGTTCTTAAGCCAGTGTTGAGGAGAAGGAAGGAGTTAGTACAGCAAGCTAGTGAGATACTTCATGAAAATGGACAGATGAGCGCTAGTGTGGTGGAACCCACAGGTGTTCCTTGGCTCGTGGCAGCAAATAGAAAACTTTCCTACCCTGTCATGTGGGTTGTTTTGTTTAACATGGAGCAGATTTCTATTTAAGTGACTTGGTGGTAGAGTGTGTTATGTGTTCATTTACTAACCTAAAGATCAGGAGTTTGAATCAGCATTCCAAGGGAGAAGGGTGGGTTGTTACTGTTGTTATGGGCTGTCGAGTCAGCTGTGACTCACAGTGACCCTATGAACCCTGCCCTATCTTGAGCCAGTCTCACTGGCTCTGACACACCTGCCCCCACTGCTCTGGTCACTGGGTCAGTCCATCTCATGCAGGGTCTTCCTTTCCTGTGCTGACCCTCTACTCTTCCAAGCATGACATCTCTAAGGACTGATTCGTCCTGGCGACGTGTCCAAAGTATGTGAAACGGAGCTGCAAAATCCTTGCCTCCAAAGAGCAACTTGGTTTCACCCTCTCGAGGTCAGACCTGTTTGTTCTCTTGGCAGTCAGTGGTGTATTCAATCCTCTTTTCCAGCCCCACTCAAAGGCATTGATTCTTCATCTGTCAGCCTTAGTCATTGACTAAAGATGACAGAAAGGGGAGTAGTCACCTGTAAAGATTTACAGCCTCAGACACCTGGTGAAAGGTAGCCATGTGTTTTATTTATATGTGTGTGTGCATATATATAAATTTAATATAGTTATTAGTATAAATACAGGAAAACTGTTCTGACTTTCTGTTGACAGAGGACAAATGCCAACTCTCTGGTTCCAGTTTGTGATTACACTGGGCTAATGTTTATAGTTTCCAATGAAGAAGGCTAATGCTTTTTGGGACTCTTTCTGTCCAAGATTGACTCTGGTGTAATGCCATTATATTTGTATTTCCCATAAATGATTAACCTAACTAATAGGGAAGGAAGCTCTCAAATTGGCTGGCTCTATTAGAGTTTTATTTGTCTTAAGACTATAAAGCAGTTTTAAAGGTAATTGATAGGTAGTGCTTAAACATACAAAAGTAATCCTCTTTTTCTTTAATCCAAGTGCAGCTGGATACATGACTGAATTTTGCTGTTTATTTTGCTGATATGGACAAAAAAATAAAATTAGTGGTCTTTAGATGCCGTCCAGCTGGTTCTAACACATAGTGACCCTAAAAACAGTGGGACAGCACTCTGCTGTCTCACAGCCTCCATTACTTACCTTGCATTGAGGAGTTTTATCCTTCCCTCAGTGTCAATTTTTAATAGAAAAATCCTATTTTAGTCATTATTTTACTGGCAAAAATGTTACGTTGATGTTACCGTTGAGAAGCTTCCTTCTGGCATAGTCATTAAAGAGAATTCAGTTAATGTGTATGTATCAAGTGCATCCATTTTTAAAGGTTGGTTTGCATAATGTAGGGGATTGAATTTTTCCAGTGGCTCCTTTTTGAAAAAGAAACATTTATTGTAGAAATTATGATAGTTTAAAACAGAATTAATTTCTCGTAGTATTTAGTGGATCTTTGATGCTTATCTCAAGGGTTTAAAGGAGCTCTGGTGCCATAGTCCATGCTTGTGGGACTGCAAAACAAATGGCCATTACAAAGACAGAGGAGAAAGGAAATGCCAAAATGGATGTCTGAGGAAACCATAAAAATTGCATTAAAGCACTGAGAAGCCAAAACAAAGGCAAGAGATGCTGAAGTAGGAGAGATGAATAGAAGATTTCAAAGAGCAGCTTGAGAAGACAAAGCCAAGTATTATAATGGAAAAAGCAGCGAACTGAGATTGGAGAATTAAAAAGGGAGAACTCACTCAGCATTTCTCAAGCTGAAAGAACTGAAAAACAAATCCAAGCCTTGACTAGTAATACTGAGAGATGCCACAGGCAAAATCTTGAGTGACCCAGGAAGCATTAAAAGAAGATGGAAGGAACACACAGAATCACTGTAACAAAAAGAATTGGTCAACACTGAGGAATTTCAGGAAGTGCTGTATGAACAAGAAGCAGTGGTAACAAAGGAAGAAGTTCAAACTGTGCTGATGACACTGCCAAAATAATAAGGTCCCAGGAATAGATGGGATACTGACTGACTTGTTTCAACTAATGGATGAGCGAACCCTGGACATGCTTGGCAGTCTATGCCAAGAAGTTTGGAGGAGAGCTGCCTGGCTGGCTGTCTGGAAGAAATCCATATTTGTTTCCATTCCTAAGAAAGGTGATCCAACACAATGCAGGAATTATGGAACAATATAATTAATACCACATGCAAGCAAAATATTGCTGAAAATAATCCAACTACCAGAAATTCAAGCTGAGTTTAGAAGAGGCCGTGGCACAAGGGAAATAATTGCTGATGTCAGATGGATCCTGGATGAAAACTGAGAAAACCAGAAGAATGTTTATCTGTGTTTTATTGACTATTCAAAGGCATTTGACTGAGTGGATCACAACAAACTATGGCTAATATTGAGAAGAATGGGAATCCTAGAACAATTAATAGTTCTCATATGATATCTATACTTAGATCAAGATGCTATTGTCTTAACAGAACAAGGGAACAGTGGTTTAAAATCAAGAAGGATGTGTGTCAGGATTGTATCCTTTCTCCATACCTATTCAGTCTGTATGTAGGACAAGTAATCTATTAAGCTGGACTCTATAAAGAAGAATATGGTGTTAGGATTGGGATAAAACTCATCAACTTATGTAATGCAGATGACACAACTTTGCTTGCTGAAAGTGAGGAGGACCTGAAGGGCTTACTGCAAAAGATCAAAGACTATAACCTTCAATATAGATTTATCTCAACATCCAGTAAACAAAGGTCCTTACCACTCAGCCTATTGATGGAGAAAGGTTTGAAACATTAGGAATTCATCTTACTTGGATTTATAATCAACACACTTGATACCAGCAACCAGGATATCAGGAGAAGTGTTGTTTTGGGCAAGGCCCCCATCAGGGACCTCTCCAGAATACTGAAGAGCAGTGATTTCAGTTTGAAGATCAATGTTTGCATGATTCAAACCATAGTCTTCTAAATCACTTGCTGTGCATCTGAGAGCTGGACATTGAATAAGGATGACAGAAGAATTGATTCCTTTGAGTTGTGATGTTGGAGAAGGGTAGTGAATACTACCATTGACTGCCAAAAGAATGAACCAGTGTATCTTAGACAAGGTGCAGCAGAGTGTACCTTGGAGGCAAGAATGACAAAGCTTCGTCTAGCCTACTTTGGACCCGTTGCGAGGAGAGGTTGTTCCTTGGAAAGGTGAAGGGTCAGTGAGAGAGAGGATGATGGATTGTCACAGTGGCTGCTGCAGTGAGCTCAAGTGTATCAGAGATGGTGCAGAGGGCACAGGACAGGGCAGGATTCAGATCTCTTGTTCAAAGAATCGTTATGAGTTGTATTCGACTTGATTCAATGGCACCTAACAACAACAACAACAACCACCACCACCACCACCAAAACAACAACAAGTCAAGAGTTTCAGTCTACAATCTTCTCTGCAGGAGAAAGAAGGACAATTTCCTCCTATAAGTGGGGCTCAGGTTTTAGATTGGTAACCTCAGAAACCCAGTGGAGGGATCCTATTAGTTGGGACTGACACAGTAAAGGTCAGTGAGTAAAGGTTTAAGATGGAGACAAATGAAGTAGTGTAGGAAGTGTATGGACTAAGCCTCGTGCCTCAATTATTAGGAAGCAAAGGGACACATGGATCTTCTTCTGTAACTGTTGAAGAGACAGTGACTTCTCAACTTCACATCAGAATGATTTTATTTTCAGAGCCATTGTTTGACACTTTCTTTTCAACCTAATAGGAAACTTCATGAAATAGGGGGCAGAGAGACCCATCATCTTTCTTCACTATTTTAAATAAAATATGGATCCATAACATTAGCCTCATGGGATAAGAGTATTTAATAGTCTAAATGTGCATATAGAAGTTCCTTTGTATATCATGAGCACATGTAGGGTAGAAAAGAAAATGAAATGAAAGCACCAAAAATATAATTCATCATTGAACTCATCCCAGTATCAGTCATTAAGCTAAGTTACAGTAATTACTCTTGGAGCAAATAATGTTTTTTTACTTTAGAGTATGGCTCTGTTTTGCTCAGATAACTGTAGCATTTAAAGTACCTCTTGTTTGTTTACAATATTAAAGGAAATTAGGCAAGTGTTTTTAAAAAGGCTAAAATGGTTTTATTACAAGTATGATTCGTTCTCTTTGACCAGTGTGTAATAAATGCACTGATTCATATCATTCATTTTTTCCGCTTCCAAGTTTCTATACACAGCCAATAGTGCACCTTCGTACTCCTTTGAAGTATAATTGTTCTTAGCAAAAATAGTTATTCTAGAGTTCTTGTTTTAGAACATTTTGTAACAGGAAGGCATGTGTAAATATACTCCAAAGGCAAATGTAACAACAGGGTTTCCGATTCAATTTCTTATTGAACTGGACAGAGGGCTCTCTATACCAAGCCCCAGGCATGTACAGAGCTGCAGCGGACACAGCGTTATTCTCAAGGACGTTTGTAGTTAGTTGGTGGAATAGTTAGGGAGAATGAAATGAGGAATGAGAGATAAAAATTAATACTGGGATGTCTCCAAGAATGGAGAGATTTTGTCTCACTTTAAGGATCAGTAAAGACTTTGTGAACAAGGTGGTTGGTTTGTTTCATGGTTATTATTCTGAAAAACAGACTGACCCCTGGTGTTATTTTCTTTCTTAATAATATTTTATTTGCTGTGCAGAGGTAAATTGTGGTTGCTGTGATGCTGAACACTGACACTGATGTGTCAAATGCAATAATGGTCACCCATGGTAGACAGAATTTGGTGGAGCTCCCCGATTAAAACAAGCTTGGAAGCAGGAGTGGCATCCACTTCCGAAATAGCTTGCCTCTGGAAACCCTATGAACTTGGAGAAATGATGAAAGTTATATAAGTGTCTAGGTCTTTTGTTCATAGGGAGCTATGAGTTGTCTATGGCTCGACGGCACTTAACAACAACAACAACAACAACAAACAACAACAACAATAATAATATTTTAGGTAATGGTTGACATAGCCTGTGAGGCTTTCCTTAACAACTTTTATGGCGCTCTGGTGACTTAGTGCTGCTATCACGTCAGGCGGAGAACCTAAAGGTCTGTGTGAGAACCTAAAGATACTTCTTGGGAGAAAGGTGGGCAGTCTCCTCCCTTGAAGATTTGCAGCTGGGAAACCTGACCGAGAATTGCTCTAGATGGAAACGAATTTGGCAGCAGTTGGTTTAGTTTGAGATGCTAACAGTTTGTATTCAAATTCTGTCATGCCATTGGTTACAATGTGTCAGCATTATCATGATTTCAGTTCTATTTCCATTGATCTAGCTTCCTCTTCCCTTCTTTGCCTTGGCCTCATAGAGTTAATTGGTTAAAGGAGACACATAACTAACTCATGAAGGATGCTGTTTAATTTATGAGCCAATCTGGAAGGTGTCTTGTCAAAAGAATTTCAATTTGAAGTTCAAAAGATTTCTTGGGCCAATAGCTTTAGCTTCTATTGGTTTCGTAAGGGTGGCCATTTTTTGTTTAAATTATGTATTCTGCCTCCCCCCACCCTGAATCCTCCCCCCACCCTGGACCTTCTCTTGTGTCCTCTGATTGGAACTGTAGGTAGTGATAGGCTGCCTGGCTCTTCTGGGCTGAGGTGAGAAGAGGCTGTGATTTGGGGGCTGAGTCTTACTTAGTCTCTTTTAGTCTTTGTTTCCCTTCATTTCCTTTTAATCCACAGGAGTAGGAACCAGTGGTTAGGTCTTGGTGGCTCACAAGTTTTTAAGACCCCAGAAGGTACTTGCCAGACTAAGAAACCAAACATTATTTTGTGGAGTACGTTATTGACAATGGACTCAGTTGTCCTCTGAGACTATAATCTCAAGTTTTTGACTCAGTAAACTAACCGGAAGCAGCCAACATTGTTCGGATGTGTCTAGGAAATCCTGTAGCTGTGCTTCCTATGTGGTTTGTTATAGCCTAGTGGTAAGAAGCTGCACTACAATCCCGGAGGCATGTGGTTCGAATCTACCAGTTGTTCCACAGGAGAATGATGAACAATCTCTTACTATGCAATTGATGGACTCTGGAAACCTGCCAGAGGGTCAGCTGTGAATCCTTTCCAACTCCACAGGACACAACAACAACAGCAACATATGTGTAGCAAACTTAAACGTGTGTATATGCCTATAGAAATTCCTTAAACACGCATGTTTGTGCATTTACTTTTTATCTATCTATCTATCTATCTATCTATCTATCTATCTATCTATCTATCTATCTATCTATCTATCTTTGGAAGTAGGAGTGGCATCCATTTTCTCAACCACATGCCTCCAGAAACTCTATGAGCTTTGATAAATATCGATAGTTGTAGAAGGGCTGCAGGCCTTTTGCTCATAGGGTCGTGAGGAGTAGTGCTCAACTGAAGCCAATCAATAATACACACACCCCCCCACACACACCCCCACTCCATATCTGTGGAACCACACAATTTGTTTTTCTCCTGTTGTTGCATATGCTACAGCTTTTACTAAAATTACCCCCTTTTCCTGTGTGCTTTTTTGCGTCTTTATTTACTCTGGCTTCCTTGTGTTGACTTCATCCGTATTCAGATTGTCCTTCTCATTACCAAAAGTGACATGCGTCTACTGTCTCGGGAGTTCTGGTAGCCTAGTGGGTGAGAATTGCACTGCTCAAACTTGCTGTTGCATCTCAGAGAGCGTTACCTACAAGTGTGACTGCTGGATCATAAGGTATTTCTGTTTGTAAATGTTGGAGGAAGCGGCACACTTTTTTCCTGTAACGGTTATACCATTTAGTGGTGCTCTGGCAGGCGAGTGGATAGAGAGTTGCACTGCCAAGTGAAAGCCAGATGGTTTGTATCCCCCAGTTGTTCGTGGGCGAAGGCTAAGCTCCTTCCTCTCATCCAGCTTACAGCCTCTGAAAACCCACTGGAGGGAGGGTCAGCTTGGAGTCTGTTCTAACTTGACGGTGATGAGTCCTCGAGAGACTTTGTACCACTTTGTGGTTCTACTGCAGTGTGTGCGTTCTTAGGCCCAACAACTTCGCCAGCGTTTGCTTTTCTCCCTTGGCTCTATCAGTGCCTTTTTTTTTTGCCATCATGAGATGTGCAGAGGCAGCACAAATGCCTTGTCCTCTCGGAGCTCGGCCCAGTTGTCCTCTTGGCTTACCACTTATCTGAAGGAAACATGGAAAGCAAATGGGGCAAAGCGATGGCGATTTTCCTAATGCTTTGTTGTCAACGTGCGAGGAGGGTATCACTTGATAAGCGATTCTCGCCATTTCAGAGGAAGAGATGCTTTAATTTGTTGACTGGACACCTGAGGTCAGACTGACTAACCAGGTTATGAAGCTGCTCACCTCATTCCTACTTTTAGTAAGGGCTCTGCGTTTTGTATTCAGTCGAGGTCAGTTTTCTGAAGATGTGGTTTCACTTTCTGGACGCGGCAGTTCTCTGGTCGCATGGTCTCTTGCTTTAATGCATTCTCAGAAGACTTTCTCTCTATGTCCCCATTACATCTGTGTGCCTTAGATGTAACTGGTTAAGTTATAAAACCAAACTACTCCTTGGTATTGTGTCGGAACTGATTCATAGCTGCCTCTCCTCTTTTGGGTTTCTGAGACTGTAAATCCCAGTGGGGGCAATGCCTGTCTCACTCCCTCAGAATTGCTAGTGGGCTTGAACTGCCAAAAAGGTGTGAGAGCACACCACAGGGATTATGGTGCCAGAGCTCCTTAATTACGTTCCTGTGACCATCGAGTGGGGACAGACGTGTAGCTGACTCTCCAGCTGACCCTTCAGGGGGTTTTCAGAGGCTGTAAATCACAGGGGAGGAGATTACACATATTTCTCCTATGGAGCAACTGGTAGATTCAAACCTCGTGCCTTTGGCTCGGCGTCACAGCCCCTTCGCACTGGGCCACCAGAATTGAGTAGATTTGTATAATATGTGCAGTTACTGGAAAATCTTTGTTGTTTCTGATGATGCTGTAGTATGTTTTCATGGAGATCCAGTATGACACCTGCTTTCTTGTCGTTTTAGGCCATAGAGTTCTCATAATGCAACTCTAATACGACAGACTAGAACTGCTCCGTACAGCTTCCTTTGCCATAGGCTTTAGAGGAAGAAAACTTTAGCGATGTGGTACATGATGTTCTGGACTTCACACTGCGGAGAGCAGACAATTCAAATCCATGAGTTCCTCTGCAGAAGAATGACGGGCAATCTCTCCCTCTGAAGACTTACAGCCCCTGAAGCTTAAGAGGGTTACCAGGGCCTGGAATTGACTAGGTGGCAATGAACTTGAATCTTTATGTGAGCAGAGCATCACATTTTGCTTCCTTGAAATGACTTGTGGATTTGAACTACCAATGTTTTGGTTAGCAGCCAGACATTTAACCTTGTACCACTGGCCTTCTTTGACTCCTGCTTATTTTTTTGAAAATAGAAAAAAAAGTGTCAGTAGTTTAGAGCGTTCTAAGCTAAAAGAGCTCGCTGCTGCAGAGCCCGTTTGGGCTCATAACAGCGCTCCTTTGGCTTCCTGAGGCTGGAAGCGTTAAGGGGAGGAGACTTCCCGTCTTTCTCCTGTGGAGCCGCTGGTGGTTTTGAACCATTGGAGGTGGACAGGCAGCCTATTGGTGAGCAGTACAACACATTGCGGAGCTGCCAGGTTGCTCCTAGGTTAGAAGCATACACTTGTGAGTTTCTTGCTTATTTATCACACAAAAACCTCTACTTGACAAGCATGTTCTTGTATCTATAGTTTCTAACTTCAGAAGGAAGGCTGCACTTGCAGGTTTTATTGAATACTCACTGATGCAGCCCTACGAGGCTTTTCAAAACTAATGCTGACTCCATACGTGGAGTTTGCTGGTCCTACACGAAGCCTTCTGTATGTTGGACTGCTCCTTTGCTCTTTGAATTTCAGAAGTCATGTGAGGAGAAGGTAGGCTTTAACTGGTGAGGAGTTGGAAGTCTTCATTCTTTGGAACTTCCCGGGGCGGGGGTGGTGGTGGGGTTTGGCAGCTCTCTGTCACTTAAGACACGCCTGTTATAACTGCTACAACTCCCGCTGCTTTTCCCAGCACTCACCTCTGACCCCTTCCAGGAACTCTTAGCGCCCAACTTCTCAGTCTGCCACTGAGGAATTTCTCCAGTCCAGGCTTTCCTGCATTCTCGGCTCATTCTCTCTTTGGTAGAGTGACTTGCCACTTTAAAAAATATGTTCTCTAGTCTCTTCTTTGTGTTTATTTCTACAGTGTTCTTCCCATTTCTACCCAGTGACATAAGACTTTTGTATCAAATCTAGTCCAGATGCCACTTCTTGCATGAGAAATTTTCCCCAGAAATAAAAAACACACCTCTGCTTGTGGCAAAACACTCCTCATATTTAATGCTTCTTGTATTTGACAATCCATGAAGCTTGATACTGTACTCGTTTGTGTATGTGCGTATGTATGTATCTATAATGGATTGACACTGTACCTGCGGGAATCGGCTCAAATATGACAGAGTTGATGAGGATGACACAGGATAGGATAGGGCTCTGCTGTTCATAGGGTCGTTATGAGTCAAACTCTACCCAATGGCTCCTAACAGCAACACATATTTATAGTGTTGTTATGCACCACTGAGTTGGGACGGACTCCTAGCTGACCCTCCAGTGGGTTTTCAGAGGCTGTAAATTGCATGGGAGGAGATTGCTCATCTTTCCCACAGAGCAGCTGATGGATTCGAACCACGCATATTTGGAATGGCATTGTAGCTCCTTATCACTAGGCCACTGGAGGGTGCTCTCTCTCCCAACATCTCCTTTCCCCTTTCCCCCCTTCCTTTTTTCTCCCGTCTTTTCTGGGGAGAGGCACTGTATCTTAGAAACAATCTTTATATTCTCTATAGCTTTTAGGATGGTGTCATGTACATGTAAGTACTTAGATACAGCAGAGACCGCAGTTAATATGTGGTTCTGCCTCATCCTTTGGAAGACAGCTATTGTAAATCCTCCTAATACCATGTGATTCTCATTCATCCTCTAGTTCAGCTTAAGAAAGAAACCTAGTAGACTATTTAGAAAGCCATGTCCCCCATTTTCAAATTATTAAATAGTTTTTCTCCTATACATTTAAGACATGACTGATTACAGACAAGACGTTCTTCCTTCATGATTTTCTTAATGCTGGTAATGGAGAGATAAAATGAAAACTTTGTTAAAATCGACAATCTTTACTTGGGGAAAAATGCATTTTCCGGCAGTCTTCCAAGATATAGAGTGAAGGAATGTTGCATAAAGCTTTGAAGGATTTCCCCCGACACCCCTTCCCCCCCCCCTTCTCCAGCTCTGGGATGGTAAGAGGACAGAGCTGTGTAGAGGCCAAATGATTGCTTAAAAACACTTCTTAGATTGCAACAGACCATGATAAGCAAAATAAGCTCCAGCAAAAGTTTGTGAAGCAAGGAAGAGTTGTACAAACTCATGTGAGGAGTCGTTAAATTAATTTAATAGTAAATGGGCTACTTAAGTGAAGGACATATTTAACCTTGAATTATTTTCAGAGTATGTTGAGCTATGTAATATCTGTGTGTGTAAGAGAGAGAAAGAGAGAAAGAGGAGGGAAGGGAGCTAGGAAAGGAAGAAGGGAAGAGAGAATGAGACACGAGAGAGGTTACAGTCTCAAATCACTGGTTGGCCACTGCTGGCACATGGATCCCCACCGACAGGGACCTTACTGTACAGAGTTGAAGTGCCCCAGAGCCAGTCCAAGGTGATAAATCTTTGTGAAAGCAGACTGCCTCATCTTCTTCCAAGGCAGAACAGACCAAACCTTCTTTAGAGCTCTAGGAGGGCTCCTCAGACCATGGACAGTCCAGCAGCCCAGTCCTCTCCTCCCCTGTTGTCCACTCCCTTCCTCCCACTTCCCTGGGGCCAGCCTTTCATAAATTACTTATAGTAATAATATAGAAATATGTTGGCCTTATCAGCCCTTGTTGTTGTTCTGTGCCTACCAGAGTTCCCTTATCTACCTTGAGCGACCCCATAACAGAGTGGAGGCCCCAGTCTACATCCTTTTTTGTCCCTGTGATTAGCCACTCCATGCTTTGTCTGCCATGATTAGAAATGGGGTGTGCTTGTGTGTGTGTGTGAGGACAGCCGGAGAGAGTGCGTGAAGAATTCAGACACAGCCTTTACAAGTGTCTCAGAAAATCCG
This sequence comes from Elephantulus edwardii, assembly GCF_000299155.1. Lineage (NCBI taxonomy): Eukaryota > Metazoa > Chordata > Mammalia > Macroscelidea > Macroscelididae > Elephantulus > Elephantulus edwardii. Next base: position 387,946 of record NW_006399773.1, read on the forward strand.
AGTTCAGAAATTGAGGAAAAGAAAGAAAGAGATGGAGGGAAACACAGCATTGAAAGGAACCAACTGTTGCGACTGTGTTCTTAACAAAACCTCCTCTGGCAAATTGTTAGCATTTTCTTACGTGATACGGTATTTTCATGTTGCCTGTGTTTTTCACTTCAACATTATTTGGTCCTTGGAGAGGGACATCATGCTTGGGAGGGTGGAGGGACAGCACAGGAGGGGAAGGCCCTCTATGAGGTTGATTGATTCAGTGACTGGGGTTATCGGGATGGGTGTGTCAGAGACAGTGCGATTGGCACAGGACAGAGCAGGGTTTAGGGCTGTTGTACATAGGGTCGCTGAGTCGCAGGCGACTCTCGACGGCACATAACAACAACAACAACAACAACAACAAGACTTCTCATTCAGGTGAAAAATAGCTCTTTGAAAAGTTTAAGAGGCTACTTCTTCGGTTGTACCTTAGCGTCGGAACTGACCCATAGCTGACCTTTCAGCAGATTTTTAGAGGCAGTTAACCACATGGGGAGGAGATAGCCCATCCTTCTCCTGAGGAGTAGCTGGGTGACCTCAAACCACGAATCTATGGGATTGCAGCGCAGCTTCTTGCCACTACCTTACAAAGAAATTTTTGCGTAGTAGCTAAATGTCAATGCTTTACTATTGTTTTTAATGGCTTATGAACTTGGCTTTGCTGCGATTTTCTTCCTTAGTTTACTTTGTAGATTCTTACTTGTCCTTTAGGGTGCAGCTCGAAACCCATTTGCTCTAAAGAACTATCCCAAATTCACCTCCTTTCTGGCATTAAAAGTTGTTGTTTCTTAATTGGGATTCTCATCTGAATAGCTCTTTTTTACGGATTTCGTTAGTGTTTTCTTAAAAACAAGGAACAATGTTAAATCTTTAAGATTTAGTATTGATAATGACAATAACAAAATAATTCAAATGTTGGTTGGTCTTTTAAAAAAATTTGCAAGTCTGGTTATCTTCACTTCTTCCAGATACGTTCTGACAAGTGATTTTTTTTAGAGTTTAAAATTTTGATTTGTTGTTGATGATACACACAGCAAAGTATAGACCAGTGAGACAGTTTCTACATGTGGAAGTAAGTAATGATACATTCAAATTGTACAGCTGTTTCTCACTTCATTTTCTGAGTTATTTCTCCCTCTTAACATAAATGTATTGACTCTTGACATTCTATTTTTCAAGTTAACTCAGATTCCAAATAGATCTTAAAAAGAGTATAATGATCAAGATGCCATTTAACAAATTTTTACGCAGTTTTAACTAATCTATATGATTTTTGAGAAGATCACAGGGCATATTTTTGGTTTCACCTCTGGTGGCCTTAGTGGTAAGATGCCATGCTGCAATGCCAAAGGCATGGGGTTTGAATTCACCAACTGCTCTGTGGGAGAATGGGCAGTCTCCTCTTGTGTGATTTACTATCTCTGCAAAACCACTGGAGCATCAGCTATGAGTTGGTTCTGACTCGACAGCACATAACAATAACAACAACAAAAATGAGACATTGATTCTTGGATTTTACACAGCCTTTGCCAGCTCACCTTTGATAGATGCCATGACGTATTAACAGTAATACAGTAATTGGCCTCATCCTTAAGCAGTGCAATATTTATAGGACCATCACCCCTGCCCTGCTCCCTTTCTCCTCAAGAAAATATCAATAAACTTTGCTTTCTCTACATTTACTTTTCTTACCTTTTTATTTAAAAGATGTTATATAACATTTATTCTTTTGTGATTGACTCCACTCATCTTCTAGTTCCATCTGTATTCTAGCATGTATCAAGACTTATTTCTTTACAGGTAATTTGGGTCTCTTGTTATGCATCAGAGAGTTGGACAATGACGAGGAAGGATAGGAGGAGAATTGATGCCTTTGAGCTGTGTTGCTGGAGAAGGGTATTGAATGTACCATGGACTGCCAAGAAAACAAACAGATTCATCCTGGAGAGGGTTAAAACCAGGCTGCTTCTTGGAGGCAAGGATTCTGGGGCTTCGTCTGACATACTTTGGACATGTTGTAAGGAGGAACAGGTCCTTGGAGAGGGACATCATGCTTGGTAGGGTGGAGGGACGGTGCAAGAGGGAAAGACCCTCTATGAGGTGGATTGATTCAGTGACTGGGGTAATCGGGATGGGTGTGTTGGAGGCAGTGCAATTGGCACAGGATAGAGAAGGGTTTAGGGCTGTTGTACATAGGGTCGCTATGAGTCGCAAACGACTTGACGGCACATAACAACAACAACAACAACCACCTTTTCATATGAAAAAGAATGTGGCATGAGGATTGGAGGAAGACTCATCACCAACCTACATTTTATGGTCAATGTGACCTTGCTTGCAGGAAGTGAAGAATACTTGAAGAACTTACTGCTGAAGATTAGAGACTAGAGCTTTCAATATGGGTTATATCTCAGCATCAAGAAAACACAAATCCTCACCTCTGGACCAGTAGGCAACATCATAACTGATGGAGAAAACACTGCAGTTTTCAGTGACTTAATTTTACTTATATCCATAATCAACACCCATGGTAGCAACAGTCAAGAAATAAAAAACCATGTTACATTAGGAAAATCAGCTTTTAAGGACCTCTCCAAAGTGTTAAAGAGCAAGGATTCCAGTTTAAAGACCAAGGTGTGCCTGATTTAAACTGGGATATTCTCAGCTGGTTCCTAGGCATTGGGCAATTGGACAGTGAATAAGGAAGACCAAAGAATAATCAGTGCCTTCGAATTGTGATGTTGGAGAAAATGTTGACTGTATTGTGGACTGCCAAAAGAATAAACACATCCGACTTGAAGGCAGTGCTTCTTATAGGTGAGGATGATGAAACTCCATTTCATTGATTTTTCACGTTTTCAGGAGGAAACAGACCCTGTAGAAGAGACATCATGCTGGGAAAGGTGGAGCATCAGCAAAGGAGAGGAAGATGCTCAAGTTGGATTGAAGCAGTTACTGCCATGATGGCATTGAGTAGGACATAGATGGTGGGGAGCAGGGTTCAGATCTGTTGTTCATAGCCTAAGAGCATCTTAACAAAAATAAGTCTTTCAATCCATGAATTTGGAACATATTTTCATGTAGGCTTGAATTAATTCCAGCAGTGTTTTATAGTTCTTTAAGTCTTTCATGTTCCCAGTGAGATTTATTCCTAGGACTTTCATTCTTTTAAATGCTTTTGTAAGTGCAGTCGTTTCCCTAATTTCCTTTTTAGCTTTCACATTGCTGATATATAGAAATCTAGCAAAGTTTTTGCTGATCCTGTTTGCTGAAACTGCTAAATTCCTCTATTAGCTCCAGAAATTTTCTTGTGGACTTTAGCTTTTTCTGTGTATAAGATCATATTGTTTATGAATAGAAATAATATTGCTTCTTCTTTTCCAGACTTGACTGAAAAATTCAACTCATTGCTGTTTTGTTGAAACTAATTCATTGCTGACTACTCAACAGATTTTTACAGGTTGTTTAATTGCATGCGAAGGACTCATCTTTCTCCCTTGGACAAGTGGCTGGATTTGAACTGCCTGCTTTTGCAGACCTACTCCTTACTCACTAGGCCATCAGAACTTTCCCTTCTGGATACCTTTTATTTCCCCCTCTTGTCTTACGGCTCTGCGAATACAATAGTGAATAGAATGGTGAGAACAGGTTCCTTGTTCCCAGTTGCAAGGGGAAAGGTCTCAGTCTTTCTTTATTAAGTTTAATGTTGGCTGTTTACTTTGATATATACTATGAGTCATATGGAATAATTTATTTTCTTTCTTAGTCCTCATTATGGTTACATTAAGAAAGCACATTGGATTTTAGAAAATACATTTTCAGCATCCATATAGAGGTCTATATTATTATTTTCATTTATTCTATTGATGTTTGTTCACCAAATGAGGATTTTAAAAAAATTTATATTGTTTTGCATACAGAATTCATATAAATTGTGTATCTTCTGTATACATTGTGCTTCACACAATCTTTCATTCACATTGTGTTTCACACAATCTTGTATGACATTGTGCTTTAGAAAATGAATGACTGTTGACCTGTGCCTGTTATTACCCATATTTTCAAGTCCTCATTGAGTCTTTCCCATTTATTTGTCTACTAAACTCTGCTTTTCTAGTGATTTCCCCCTTCCCTATTTCCTTTCCCCTTCCCCTTTATACACATTTATATGCATTTTTCTAGTTATCCTTCAATTATTACATTTTATAAATGGTCTTATGTAGCAGTGGCAACATTTAACAGGAACAGCAAACAATACATGTTGGAGAGAACTTGGAGAGACTGGAACTCTCATATACTCCTGGTGGGATTATAAAATGGCACAACCATTCTGGAAGGCAGTTTGGCACTTAATCAGAACAGCTGAAGAGAGAAATCCCATATGGCCAAGTGCGTTTTAAGTCAGTTGTTAACAGATCTAACATTTACAATTGCTGCAAAAATAGTTAACTTTTAGTCTCTTTAGTAACAATGATCACAGTGACAACAATAATAACAAAGATATAGTAGACATCGTTAATAAGTTTATTACACATACTATGATGTTTACTAAATTCACATTTAATTTCAGCAGCCTCCCTGTGGTGATGATGGTAGTACATCATCACATTGTCAAATGTAGAAGAGATTGACTTGTTCCGAATTGCCTGATTGGTTGTGTTAGTGCTGTAATGTGGACATTAGTCTGTTTAATTTCTGAGTTCATGTGTCAGTTAGCAGAGATGGAATTAAGAGGCGAACAAGCAAGGCTGCCATCTGGGGAATGGTGAGTAGGGGCTGCTAGCCCACACAGCAGTAAAATAAGGGTAAATATGCTGGTTAACACAGGGTTCCTCAGATGGACCTTACTTATTTCCAAAAAAAAGAAATGCCCAAATTGAATTCAGTGAACTTTCTTTTTATCTATCCTGTCCCCAACTGACCTTTCTCCATGGTATAAAGCCCAGTTTCAAACCTACATCGTATCCCATGCTAGAGGCTTCATCCTGGTGTAAAATCATCAGCTTTTACTTAAGGACTCAGTTTCTGTCCTGTGTTACAGTGTCAGTAGGATGAGCAAACGGAATTTGGATTTTGCTGAGATCACAGATGCTCCTTCCATCATGTTCCAGATTGAGGTGCTTTGTAGCTCCTAAACACGATTGTCTGGTGGAGTGGAATAAGGATGTGGAGACAGTACCTCAGAGTACCTCATCTCGAGCCCACACATAGTTGAAAGGGGTTCTGGACCTTAGAGAGGTGATATCGCTACAAGAATTAGCTTGTGTCCTCCGACCCCCACTGCAGTTGAGAGAGCTGGGAGAAGCCCAGTATGTGTTAGGAGTGAGTCAGTGGGATAAACAGATGGCATGGGATGAAAGGAAAAAGCTGGCTGATGTAGCTAATGGAGTAGATTGGGGGTGCAAGGGAAGAAAAACACCCTCAAACACCCCAAACCCATCGGCTGATACTGATTTATAGTAATCCCATATGCCAGAGCTGTCTTATGGAAGCAGATTTCCTGGTCTTTATTCTGCACAGTTTCAGACTGAGTTTGAACTGCCAACCTTTAGTTTAGCAATTGATCACAGAGAAATTGTGCAGGCTCCTTAGATAGGAAGACAGTAGCCTGCAAATAATTGCTGTGCCACTAAAAGTGGGCCATGGGTCATCTGTACACTTGATCCCTGTCCATTCCCCAGGGACAGAATCAGCGACTGACCAGGGAGAGCATAGGCTGTCCACGTGAAGTGAGGTGGCCCTTCTCATCTCACCACAGACAATTCTGCCTGCTACAGTCTTAACTCCTCCTTTGAATAAATCCCTGCATTTTATAATTACAAGCATACCTTGTTTTGCTGTATTTACCATTATTGCACTTTGCAGTGCAAAATTCCTGAATTTTTTATAACAAAAGAAGTGTGTGGTGATCCTCCATTGAAAAGTATGTCAGTGCCATTTCCCAACAGCATGTGCCTACTTCAATATTTGTGTCATATTTTATTGATTCTCACAGTATTTTGAATTTTTTTTATATTGCACACATAAGAGACTATATAAACAAATTGTCCACAAGTGGTTGGAGAATGAACCAATCTTTCTTGGAAGAACTACAATCAGGATGATTCTCAGAGGTGAACATGATGAGACTTTGTTTCCCATACTCTGGGCGTGTTACCAGGAGGGAGAAGGGGTGCTCTGGTGGCAAGAAGCTGCGCTGCAGTCCTGAAGGCATGTGGTTCAGATGTACCAGCACAGGAGAAGGATGGGCAGCGATCTCCTCTTGGGGAGTTAACTGTCTCTGAAAACCTACTGGAGGGTCAGCTATGGGTTGGTTCTGACTCTATGGTGCATGACAACAACAACAACAAAGTAGAGAGTCTGTGACTATGAGGCACACAACTCTCAATGAGATAAATTGACAGAGGGACAGCAGTGGTGGGCTCAAACATAGCAATGTTTGTGAGGATGGTACAGGACTGGGCAATGTGTAACTAGAACTTTAAATACACAGAGAAAAAAATAGGTGGTTTAAATATATAGTGTTTCCACATCCTCTGCTGGAAATGTCTCTAATTGTAAATGTCTAAGGTTAGTATTATATGCTTCTAACTATCTAGTATTACTTTTTAGGCATACAAATGCCACACAGTAGAATATAAAATGGAAATGGAAAGATTTTCCACAGTATTTATTGGAAAAATGTATTTTTTATTTCTGGACCAAGGGCTTATAGTCATTATTTGCTTAACTTTCCTGATAGTTTGCTTTCTAAAAATAATGTGCTTCTGATTTCAGTTATAAAACATAGTGTATTGTAGACTTCCCAGTCAAGTCCTTCGATCCTTGAACTTCACAAAGTAGATAAACTTTCCTTTAAAATGATTAAGGAGAAAATTTAGATTTATGTGAACTGTTGTTTTTCCTGCCCATGATTGGATACTTGATTTTGCTTTTAGTGATAACATAAATTTATAGCTAAGATTTGTTTTGACTCTTTAAGGTCGTTTAGTACAAAACCATAAAACATCAGGATGTAATAAAAAATATCTTTTATATCTAAGAACTTTCCGTCTGAACATATCTCATCTTTTATACACTTGATATGGACTGATTGGGTGGTCTTTACTACAGAATAATTGTGAAAGAAAATCTGTTAACGTGAGAACATACTTACGTTATATTGTTGGTGGTGGGTGTCATCATGTAGATGGTGGCTCCTACTAATCCTGTGAACACCAGCTCCTCTTTGTCTTCTCCTGCACCCTCCTCATGCCCATTGTGACAGTCACGATTTCAGTCCATCTCATGGAAGGTCTTCCTCATTTGCTGACTCTCTTCCTTTCCCAGCATGATGTCCTCCAAGGACTGGTTCCTTCTGAAAAATATGCCCAAAGTAAGGTCCTTTGTACCACAAACAATTGACACTCAACTTGTAACCTAATGATTGGTAGTTCAGATCCACCAATGGTACCATGGAGTGGGGGTGAAGGAAGACAGGCAGTCTACTTCCACTAAAATTATACCCAAGAAAACTCTTTGGAGCAGTTATACCTGGTAACATGTGAGGTTGCCACGAGGTGGAAGAGAAAATGGAAATGGGTAGGTGATTTAGAATATGGTGAGATGGGAAGTTAAAGAATCAGAGATTAGAGGTACTCAAGTGTCAGCGTCCCTGGGACAGCAGATGGTTTGCTTTCAACTCTCAACCACAAGGTTGACTCTTCAGATCTGCATGACGGTGCCACAGAGGAAAAACATGGCTGTCTGCTTCCGTTAAGGTTACAATGAAGAGCACGCTATGAAGAGGTCCACATTGTGGTGGAAGATCACCATGAACAGAAATTGCCTTGACAGAAATAGGCTTAGTATTATTTTTAGAAAATACTCTGCTGTTACAAGAATGACTTCATAAACATTTTCCTCAAGTGTCCTAATTATCTGTGTTGGAAATCCCACAAACCTAGGACTTGTTCTAGTGTCACCATCCTCAGTGATGTGGCAGTCAGTGAACCTCTTCATGGTATATCAGACACCAGTGCTGCTTATTGCCCACAACGGGATGTGTTATGTCACTCCAAGCCCAGTGTGTCTAAGATGAATGAATTTCTTTTTTAGAAATAACTCTGAGACTCAAAGATTCAGACGTTATTTCTGATTTTCTTTCCACTTCTATATTCAGTCTTTACATTGTTGACTTTGACTGTCTTCATGGGCGTTCTGTCCTTTGCCCTTCCTCACCACCATTGTCCATGTTGGAAGACCTCCTGTCTTTTACATGCCAACTAAACTGCCTGTCTCAGTTTTCTCTTCCAACCCATGGTAAATCCAAATGTTACCAGGTAGATCTGCTCTATAGAATCTTTTTGGCTGTAATTTTAGTGGAAATAGATTGCCAGACCCTTTTCCTCCCCATGGTACCATGGGGTGGATTTGAATTGCCAACCTTCAGGTTAGCAATTAAGTGCAAATTATTTGTGTTAATTAGGGACCTTGTTCTAAAAGAAAACTCACAGTTACTGAGTTGATCTCAGCTGTAAGTGACAGCGTAGGACAGAGTGGAAGTGCTCTACTGGGGGTTGGCAAGGCTGTGTTCCTTATGGGAGTAGAGGGCTGAGTCCTCATCTCATGGAGCAGCTTGTGGCTTCGAACCGCCAGCCTTCTGATCAGCAGCCCAGTCGTGATGCCTCTGGGATTTCTTTGGGACTTGGCTTCCAACTGTGGCTTTTTCCTGTTTGGTTTGGTTTTTCCTTTCAAGATCAGTAAAGAACCATGTCCATATTCACACACACACTCATAGACCATCACCACAACCATTATACACATTTTATTTAACTGATCCAAGGAGAATTGATGCCTGTGAGCTGTGGTGCTGGAGAAGAGTATTGAGAATACCATGGACTGCTAGGAAAACAAACAGATTTGTCCTGGAAAGGGTTAAACCGGGTGGCTCCTTGGAGGCAAGGATTCTGAGGCTCCGTCTAACATACTTTGGACATGTTGTGAGGAGAGACCGGTCTTTGGAGAAGGACATCATGCTTGGGAGGGTGGAGGGACAGCACAGGAGGGGAAGACCCTCTATGAGGTGGATAGATTCAGTGACTGGGATAATCGGGATGGGAGTGTCAGAGACAGTGCGATTGGCACAGGACAGAGCAGAGTTTAGGGCAGTTGTACATAGGGTCGCTATGAGGTGCAAGCGACTCGACGGCACATAACAACAACAACAACAACAACAACAACTAGTAATTAGAGTGATCTTCTTAAATTTCTTCCATCATTTTGCTTTTTTCCAACTTTTTCCATGAATGTCTCTTTATGCTTTCCGAATGTCATTTGAACTTACCAATCTGAGAGTGGACATGGTTCGTTCTACTGAGAGCTCTGCTACGTTTTTGGGCTTCTATATATAAAAGGGGATTTATGTGTTCTTTTAATTAAAGTGACATAGTTGTAGAACATATTCTAGAGTGAACTACTTGTAACATTGTCTACATTTTTCTTCTTATCTCTGTTTTTTACATTAGCATTTCTGAAGAAACACATTGTGTTGTGAAAATATCAAAATTTTGTTTTTTAAGTTGATTTTTAACCAAGGGAGACAAATCCTCAAGGAACCGCTTAAGGATATTATCAACTCAGAGACAACAGACTTACATTTTCAGGTGTAAAGATAAAAATATTTCATATACATTAGTATTTGCTTATTTTAGCCAACTCTTTGTAGTAGAAAAAGTTTTCCTGAGCTTCACTGTCATTTTAAAATCTTCTAGTTGTCAGGGACCTCTCAAAAGTGCTAAAGAGTAACAAACAGTATCAGTCTAGAGACTAGGGTGTGCCTGATTTAGACCATAGTCTTTTCAATTATTTGTTATGCATTAGAGAGCTGGATAATGGCCAAAGATGAGAGAAGAAGAATTAATGCTTTTGCATTGTGGTGCTAGAGAAGAGTATTCAACATACACCATGGACTGCCAAAAGAACTAGCAAGTCTGTCTTGGAGAGGGTGAAACAAACCTGCTCCTTGGAGACAAGGATTTTGAAGCTCTGTGTCACATGCTGAAAGTGTAGAGGGACAGTAGAGGAGAGGAAGACTCCAAATGAGATGGATTGACACAGTAACTGGGGTGATGAGGGTGGGTGTGTCAGAGACAGTGAGATTGGCTCAGGGTAGAGCGGGGGTTATAACTATTGTGCATGAGGTCACTAGGAGTTGCAAGTAACTCAACAGCACCTAACACTCCCACTAACAAGATGCTATGACAAGATATTTGAGTAAAATCTATTGACTTATCAGCCTGGATAGAGATGTTATTTTCTGTTTCTTACACAAAATCTCTTCACTAGCCTCAATGTATGAACTTATTTTATGATTTAAGAGAAGGAACTTTACAAAAAAAGGAGGAGAACCTTTTTGTGTCTTGGTGCTATGCCATACTTTATCCTTTCTTACTGTAATTTCACATCTGTTATTTTATAACTTTCCTCTTCTGGGTAATAAATTCTATTACCTCTTGATTCCTGAACCTTTTTATTGCATGTAAACTTTTTACACAAAAGCTATACTCAAAGCTGTTTAAAACCATTATCTTTGCTTATGGTTAGTTGTCTTTTCAATTTTATGGAGCCACTGATGCCTTGGGAGGCTGTTAGTTACACATGGCAAACAAAGTGGAGATGGACAACATGGAATCAACTTTGTTCATCACACTTATGGATTTTACATAAGAGCTCCAGTTTTATTCTGAAAACTAGTATTTCACAGTATCACACTCTGCAATGTCTCATAAAATGTATAAAAACTTTCATAGTGGTCACTAATTCAGTTTCATGACATTGTAGTGTAAAAGCAGAAGGAATAGTACCGTCTGATTTTCTGTTTATTTGCATTGTTGTTGACTGCCTTAGAATTGGGTTCATTGTCATATTTCTCAGTATGGTTGCCCTTTAGCATTAGTAAAGCAAAGGAACCGGTGTGAAGAACATTTAAGCTGTTTGTTGTGCAATCTGTAGAGTATTCTTAATAGGGCAATAGTTAAACTACTGGGCCACTAATCACAAGGCCTATGGTTCAAACCCACTAGATGCTCCATGGGAGAAAGATGTGGAAGTGTCCTTCAACAAAGATTTCATCATTAGAAACCATGTGGTATAGTTCTTCACTGTCTTACAGGGTCTCTAGTAGTTGGACTTGACTCCATGAAACATATGTTTGGTTTTGGGGTGCTAGGTCCTTGTGAAGGTGAACTCTGGCTTCTTATCTCTATGGCCTGCTATAGCCTTTGCCACTTCAGTTTATGATGTGTGAAATGTCAGGTATTTGAAATGGATTGAAATAGTTTATATCTGTATTGGTTGAAATACTTTATATCTGTAGTTAGATAACAGATGTTGAATATTCCCTTACAGTATTTCTAAGGTAGTTTGTTTTGACTTTTAATTAACATGTGGTATCTCTGTGAAAAAAGATTGGTGTTTAATTTCTTCTTAATCAAATGTAGTTACTCTGTGCACCATGTCAGACCCAACCTCTTAAATGAATAGAGCACGTGCATTGCTTATTTATAGTTTTGACCTCTTGCCTTCTTCATTGGCTGCTGGTTTATTTGTGGCATAGTTCAGTAGAATGGTGGTTTGTCACAAAGGAGGGTTACTTAAGGAGAAGGAGACAGAAGAAGAATCAGTGTTAATATTTAGAAAATATTGATGTGTCTGTACTCTGTACCTGGACTTCTGTTTGCTTTTAGTTTAGACAGATGATAGAGAAGGGCACACTAGAATGGTGGATACTTTTATATGAAATACTGAGATAGCATAACAGAGAAAGCCTTTGACATGGGATGTAATGAAAATATACTTAATATTAGCAACTGGTTTTTCTTGGGGGGAAAAACACCATGATTGGAAAGGTTGAGGGTCAGTGAAGGAGAGGAAGACCCCCAACAAGATGATTGACACAGTGACTGTGACAGTGGATTAGAGTATGGTAGGGGTCATGAGGGTGAAAAAAGAGAAGGCCAGATGTCTATGTGTTAGGGTTAGATGCCTAACTTAGGGTTGCTGTGAGTCAGAGTTGACTTAGTGGCACCTTCTCAAAGCAATAAAAAAGTATTCATTAAAGTCACATATCTGTCTTAAAAGGAGCTGGTTTTACCTAGTTTTACTACCCCCAAGAAGGTGTTGGTTAGCAACAGGCTACTTTAAAGAAAGTGTGTATATTGATTCTTTAAAATTTTAGTAAGGCGTTTGTTTCACTATGAAGCATCATTAAGGATCAGTCTTAGTAAAATTGTAATTCAAGCTGGAATGAACTAATATAACTTTCACAAATTCAAGAGGGACCTAGAGGTTTTAAATTATCTACCAGGGTATTAGGGGGGGAAAAAACCAAACCAAAACCCAAAAAAAACACCAAACCACCCAACAAAATAAAGACAAACCCACTTGGTCTTTTTTATTAAATATACACTGTGGATAATCTAAATGTTTTGTAAGACTCCTGAGACAGGACAGCAAAATAGTTGTGAGCTCAGTCATTTCCCAAGTCTTCATTTTGAGGCACTTGCTCAACTTCCGGACAGAAATGAAAGACCTTATTTAAAATGAATAGAAAATACTTTGCTAAGAAAAGTGCACATGCTAATTGTAGAAAATAAAATAAAATTGTGCAAAGATCATAACGTCTCCCAAGAAATATACATTGTTGCAATATGATTTAATAATAAGGTTCTGTGATGTACTTTACATACATAAAAAAGTGTACATATAATCTGTTGAGACTGTAGCTTTCAGTAAGTTTTCTTGAAATTAAGACTGCTAAGGTATCCATAACTTTTTTCCAAATACTTGTTATTTATTTATTAAAGAAGCTAGTAACCTAGTCCCCAGGGAGTTGTACTCCCAGTTTGAATCTACCAGAAGGTCCTGGGGAAAGATGAACAGTCAGTCTCCTACTGTGATATTGCATTGGAAGCTCACTGGAAATTCAGCTATCACAATCTCACTATTTATTTACATTTGGTTATATGTATATTTTTAGAGTTTAGATGAAATGATTAAGACCTAACATTTCCATATGCTACTTCCCACATTCAGTAGTCACGTAAGTTCTTCCTTCTTCTTAAATACAGTTTGTCACCTATACAGGAAGAAGTGAAATTATCTGTATTTGGAAAAGACTAAACTTCATATGCAGTAAGTTAGGAGAAGTAACCCAAAATTTATTATGACTAATGAATGATGTCAGCAAGTTTAAAAAGCATAAGATCATCTACAGAAATTAATAGCTAGTGATACAATTACATATATAGTAAAATAAAAAATAATAAAATAGCAAAAAAATTAGCAAAAGAAGCCTAACATTTATTTAAAACTATAAAAACATTATTCAAAGATATTAAAGAAAATGGAAATAAATAGATATCCCATATTTGTGAATCTGAAGAATGAATATTGTTGAAATGGTAACACTTCACAAGTTTTGTATTAATCCAACAGAATATCAAAATGTCTGCAAACTTTGGTTTGTTTTTGTACACATTGTCAAGCTTAGTCTAAAATTCATATGGAAATAAAAGGAGCCTTGAATGAATCTTGAAAAATAAAGTGAGAAGACTTAGTTTACAATGTTATAGTGATTAAAACATTGAGGTTCTCACATAAGAATAGACATAGAGACCAGTATGAAAGAATTGATAGTTCGGAAGAAAATCCTCATTATATTTATGGTCAGTTGCTTTTTTATTAATGTCAAGATAATTCAATAGATGAAGTACAGTCTTCTGAAGAAATAGTGTTGTGAACATCAAGATGCCAAAGAGTGAATTTGAACTTAATCTTCACACTATTGTAACAAGAAGAACTTGAAGTGGAACATAGATATATGAGCTGAACCTGTAAATTTCTCAAAAAAGTTAAGAGTCAATTTTTAAGACCATGTATTTCCACTAGTATTTTAAACATGATACAACCCCCCCCTACAGTGTTGTTCCTCCATAGCATGGAATATTAATTGGTAATAAACATGATATATCAATTGATGCTACTACACAGGTGAGCATAAAAAAACAGGCTTAATGGAATAAGCCATTTATAAAAGATCATATATTGTACAATACTATGTAATAAATTTCCCAGACAGTTGTCATTAATTGCCTTCCTAGTTTTGTACCTTTCACATTCATAAGAAGCAACTGAAAACACCATGGCTCATCTCAGGTGCACATTAGTCCTTAAACTGACATGTTTGTTATTTGTCATTTTAAAGAGGTTCTTGACTGTACATTTGTCAACACATCTTTTGATTTCTTGACTGCTGCTTCGATGGGTGTTGCAGGTGGATCCAAGTAAAATGAAATCATTGACAACTTCAGTTTTGTCTCCATCTACCTTGATGCTGCCTATCTGCTCAGTGGTGAGAATTTTGGACTTTTGTTGTCTTAGTGTTGAATTATCGTCCATATTGAAGGCTGGAGTCTTTAATCGTAAGCAATAAAGGTTTCAGGCCTTATTCACTTTCTGCAAGCAAGGTTGTGACATCTGCTTAAATGCAGGTTGTTGATGAGTTTACCTCAAATCCCAATGCCACGTTCTTCTTCATAGAGTCTAGCTTCTTGAATGATTTGCTCAGCATAGAGGAAATAAATAGGTGTGCAGATGGTGTACAAATGGTGATACACACTGTTCTTTAAACCATACAATGTATCCTTGTACGGTTTAAACAACTGTTTCTTGGTCTTTGTACAGGTTTTACATGAGCACAGTTATGTGTTTTGGAATTTCCATACTTCTCAATGTTATCCATAATTTATCATGAATACTCAAAGTTAAATGCCTGTATGTAGTCAATGAAACATTAGGAAATATCTTCGTACTATTCTCTGCTTTTTGTTAGGATCCATCCGAACATGAGTGTGACATCATCCCTCTTTACTTTGTCATTCCCAACATAACAGATCATATGTTGTCTGATAAAAATGCCTAATATCAGCATATCTCAGCTCATTAATGCCTAGGATGTCTCTTTTTATGCATGTCATTGAATTTTTGACAAATTCTAATTTTCCTAGGTTCATGTTTTGTCCATTCGATTTTCCAGTCATGTACCGGTGTTTGTAGATGTTTCTCCTCGTTTTGAGCCTTGTCACATCAGCAGTGAAGGTTCACGTAATTTAGGAGCTTCGGTGGTGTAGTTTGTAGGGAGTGGTGCTGCTAGCACAGGAGAAAGATGGCCAATCTCAGCCCATGTGATTTACAGCCTTTTAAAACCTGTTAGAGGACAAGCTAGGAGTCCGTTCCACCTCAAGGACAATGAGCTGAGTTGCTACCCTGATGCGGCAGCTGTTCCCGGCATATTTCGAGGCTCTTCCAGTGTTCAAATGCGTTTCATACGTTTTTGAAGACCTTTTGTTTAAAAAGTGGATACTTACCTGTCCTGTTTCTTAATATGACATAAGTGATTTTGCAGGTGTTTGAAACACTGGTGATGAGAAGTCAGACCTACATAGTCAGAAAGTGTATTCATTATTTCTTAGAATTAGGGCAATGAAGTGTGGGGAGAATTTGGATATGTCTGGTAGTGAGTTCAAAGTTTTCTTTTGGGATGGATGAGAATGCCATAAAAGTAGATGGTGATGCTTACACAATTCTGGAAATACACGAAAACCCAATGAATTGCACTTTTAAAACAGGTGAACGTTGTTTTTGTTAGGTGCCATTAAGTTGAGTACAATTCACAGTGAGCCTGTGAACAACAGATCTGAACCGTCTCCTATCCTGTGCCGTCCTCACACACACTGAACACACACCTCTGACACGTTTAAGCCTGTTGCTGCTGTCAATGTGTCAGTCCACCTGGTTGAGGGTCTTTCTTTCACTGTCCCTCTACCTTCTGGCACTTCGTGGGATATTGAGTACTCTTCTTCAGCTCAAAGGCATTAGTTCTTCTGTCATCCTTAATCACTGTCCAGCTCTCAGCAGCATATCAGGTGATTGAAAAGAGCTTGGCCTGGATAAAGTTCACCTTAGTGCTCAAACTGACATCGTTGTGCTTCAGGAATTTGGAGAGGTAAATTCTCTATTCCTAAAGCAGTTCACAGACTGTAACATCTTGTTTTCCGATATTTCCTGGCTTGTGTTCTCCTCATATTTGGACTTTCTCTTTATTTTCCTGTCCTTCTCTACTTTGAGTCCATACCTGGAAGGTTTATTGGTCAGTTTCAATTTCTGCTATGGATGTTAAGTCCCAGAGATTCAGTTTCCATGACTATGGGCCCCTTTCACTGTTTTGCAAACAAACAGACCCTCCCTCGCTGGTTCTCGCTCCTTCCTCAGGTTTGGCCCGTCAGACTTTGCAGAACATTCCTGTTGGCGTTGTTAGATTCTTCTCTTCTTAGGCTCCCTGCCCCCACTTACCCCATTCCTTCTGTTTGTTAGCTTTCCTGGGAGATGTGAAGACCTTGCAGGTCTTAGAATTGCCTGTAGTTTCTCTCAAACCATTTGCATACTGGCCTTCAAGGGAATTCCTTCTCTTATAAATGTTTCCCATGAGACTTTTTTTTTAAAATTTTATTTACTGCTATTGATGATTGTTTTTAAAAGTTCAATAAAACAACATGATGTGTAACTTAAAATACCATTTTTACCTTTCTGTATTTAAAAATCCTTGCCATTTAACTTAAAATGATTTTATTTTGTTAAGTATAATTCTTCCTCCAGAAATTATCTTGTTTGGTTTAAGGATTCAGTGATTAACACTTCCTCTCAGGAGGCTTTTATATCAGTTGTTCTCTCTTTTTGTTTTTTTGTATGTAGACTTGGATTGATCTGCTTATCATTGCTATCACTTTAGGACTCAGAAGTATAATCTTTTAACAAACTCAAAGAGATTTGGAAGGTATCAGTCAGGAGAAATCAGAGGATTTCCTTCTAGAGACTTTAATGCCCTTGAAGGAAAAGGCCAGGGCTTATTTATTTTTTTCAATCTGGCACCTAGAGTGCACAGTGGCCTTGGTAAACACCCAGGCAGATACTTGTTGTATAAATAAATGTGCAGAGAAATGGATGGAGAGTTGCAAGACAGTGAGCACAGGGGTGCAAGTGGTCATTCAACTGCTAACTGGCTCTTAGAGGTTCAAGTCTACTCAGAGATGTCTTGTAGGAAAGATGTTCTGGTTTACTTTCCCCAAATCAGCCATCGAAAGCCCCGTGCAACACAGTTCTACTCTGACACATGTAGAATCACCAGGAACCTGGGATGACTTTGTGGCAACTGTCATTTATACCCATTTACCAATGTGGATGGCCAGGGATCCCCACTGCCCTCCTTACACATGCAGATCAGAAGCACCTGTGAGTCCTGGGTCATCTTTCTGTCATACATGCCATGGACTTTCTCAAGGACTTGAGAAATGATACGTAACAATCATGTTAGGTTGGCAGTAACAGGAGGATGTCGACGAAGTTTGGTTAGATTCCATGTGCTCCTGTATTTGCCAAGACCCTTACTAGACTCTGTGGTGCTAGAAGTTGACAGACTTGGATTTCTTTTGCCTACTCTGAACTACCCAAAGCCACCCTGCTTGTGGGCTAGCAAATCCCATCTGTGAGAGAACTTCTTGAAATACTGACCTTTCCAATCAGATACAAGTGAAAACAGCCCAATGTTCTTGAATTGTTGGTGTCTATAATAAAACACTTTTGTTTATTCCACTATTCTATGAGTCACACAAACATTAGTGAATGAACTAAATATCCTTAAGACTTCAATTTCCCAAGGTCATGTATTCTGACGCTCTTTCTGGATTGCCCTGGGCCAACCTTTATGATCAACAGAATCTTTCCTGTCCTTGTCATAACACTTTCCTTCCAATGTTTCGTTTCCTTAATGCTCAGATTCTGCTGCACTTAGTTTCATAAACACATTTGTGCTGAGGTAGAAGTGGAGGATCAAGACATAAAATCCATGGTCTAGTCAAGACAGCATATTTCTTTGTGTTTTAATGGAGACCTGTAATGTTTTAACTTAATGGAAGTTAAGTCATAGTGGAAGTTTGGATACTGTTGCCATTTAAAAAAATCTGAGTAATATACAGTGATCTTGGCAGAGAAATACAGTATATAAACAACAAAATTATAAGGATTTCAGTATTCTATATCTGAGTCATCATACAGAGGTTTAGTATTACATTTCCCAGCTGAACACATTGATAAGCCTCTTAACTATTTTTTTATGCTGTATATACATCAGCTCAGGATGTATAAAAGCAAAGGACCATGGAGGAATGTGACCCTCAGAGATGGATGTGCTTAGACACCATGGGGCTGTTTTAAGAGGCCCGAGGGAACTAACTCAGTGAAGGTGAGAAACCGATAGGTTTCCCATATTAGTGCTTGGCATGGACTTCTTTCTTAAAATAACAATAGTAAGGAAGACAGGGAGGTAAGAGAGTTGTGCAGAATCCAGGCAGCTACTTTCCGTTTCAATTAAAGAATGAATAAGACACCAAAATGCCATTGACTTTTTTCAGAAGACAAAGGAAAGATTTTGATATTGATGTGCCATATTGGAGACATTTTAAAAGTTTGCTTTTCCTTGTGATGGTTCATAACAGCAACATCAAGAAAGATGCAAAACAAGGTCAGTGCAAAAGAGGAAGTTTCTCCATGAGCTGGATCATCATAGTGACTGTTGCAATGGGGCCTCAAGTGTTGGAGATGGTGAGGTTGGCTCAGGAGAGGACACAGCTCAGAGCCATTGCTCCTGGGGTCGCCATGAGCCATGGTCAACCCAGTAGCACATAACAATAGCAACAGAGAAATTAGATTGATGCGTGCCATTCTAGACTTTACAGAATGTGGGTATGTATGTATAAATTATTTGAAATCACTGGAGGTGTACGTACCTATTTTAACTTTTTGTATTGTCTATATACTGTTCTGCAACGTGGTTTCTTTCACCTGATAGTTTATGATTTGAACTGAATTCTTCTTTTTTTTTTAATCCATGTGAGTATCTGTTATATATTGGTCAAGGGAAATGATAGCCTTCTGCAGAGTTTGCCTCTTCCTACCCCTAAATGTATACAGCAGAGCCTAAGAACCTTGAAATTGTGGCTGACATTGAGCAGAACAGGAACCCAAGAACAGTTGATTGTGTTCATGTGAAAGTGTGAAAGGAGCCAGGACCACGTGGGGATGGCCATGTCTGACCTTACCAAGTCCACGTGGAGAACTGTCTGTCTCCACAACACCGAATCCATTCCCATGAGGCCCTGCATGGCTCTCATGTTCCTGAACCACTTTCCACTAATTCCAACACCAAGCTTATTGCTCTGTAGTAGCTCATGGACTACACAGAACCATATTAGGGAAATTAGAATGCTGTAATTCAGGTTGGTGGAAGATACAATCACTGAGTCAGGACAGTTCCCAAAAGGTGCTCCCCAGCATCCCAGCCTTCAGTCATGTGCCTTTAAGCCCGAGTTAAAAGCTCTTGTTGTTGTTGTGTTCCGTGGAGTTGGAATCGACTCATAGCTGACCCTCCAGCAGGTTTTCAGAGGCAGTTAATCACACGAGAGGAGATTGCCCAGCCTTCTTCTGCAGAGCAGCTGGCCGCCTCTAACTGCATGCCTTCGGGATTGCAGCAAAGCTGCATGCCACTGGGCCATTCCCTACAAAGCACTTAGTCCTACCAATTACAGCTTTCCTCCTCAGTCCTCAAAAACACTTGGGCAAAAAGTCTCTTAGCTGTGGTTCTGTGGAGTAGCAGTCTCAAGTGCAGCTCTGTCTCAAGTCAGGTCTCTGGTTTTCTGAGGCGGCTGCTACTCTCCTGAACGTCTGGCTGGTGCAGAATCTCTGGTCCTGAAGGTGCACTGCATTATCTTGCTTCTCCTTTGCTGATGATGAGATTGTCAACGTCTGCCACTGAGTCTGCTCTAGTTAGTGGTGAGACTAGCCAGTCCTCTGATGGATAGCTTGACATATCCTATTCACATATTCCCATGCATGCACATGTCAAAGACAATGGCTAAGAAAGTGATTTTAAACAATAAACCCTTAACACCACAGGCATTTATAGATTGGAAGCTGTTGTCCAAATAGATCAGGGGAACATGACATGATACAAAATCAGAAGAGGAGTGCATCAGGGATGCACCTTTTCTCCATACTTTCAATCTGTATGCTGAACAGATCATTTGGGAACTTGGACTTTATGAAGAAGAATGTGGCATCAGGATTGGAGGAGACAACAGCCTGCATTATGCAGATGTCACAACCTTGCATGTGGAATCTGATGAAAACTTTAAGCATTTGCTGCAGAAGGTCAAGGACTCCAGCCTTCAATAGGAATTACATCTCAGCATCACCACAGGGTCAATAGGCAACATCGTGATAGACGTAGAAGAGATTGGGATTGCTAACAATTTCATCTTGCTTGGATCTACAATCAATACCCATGGCACCAGAAGTCAGAAAATAAGATGACAGATTGCATCAGGAAATCTGCTGTCACGGTCCTCTCCAGAAGGTTAAAGAGCAATGATGTCTGTCTAGAGGCTAAGGTGTGCCTGATTCTGACCATGGTCTTCTGAGACACTTGCTATGCACCTGAGAGCTGGACAATGACTAAGGATAATAGAAGAAGAATTGATGCCTTTTGGGCTGTGGTATTGGAGAAGAGTATTGAACATACCATGGACCACCAAGAGAACAAACAGGTCTGACCTAGAGAGGGTGAAACCAGCCTTCTCCGTGGAGACAAAGAGTTTGAAGCTCTTTCTCATACTTTGGGCATGTTGCCAGGAGGGACCAGTCCTTGGAAAAGGAAATCATGCTTGGAAGGATGAAGGGTTCAGTGCAGGATAGAAAGACCCTAGATTAGATGAATGGACACAGCGACTATGGCAGTGAGAGCAGGTGTGTCAGAGATGGTAAGGTTAGCTTAGGATAGGACAAGGTTTAGAGTCATTATTCATAGATTCACCGTGAGTCATAGCCAGCTTGACAGCACTTAACAGCAACAACAAGAACTTTCAACAGCTGTCAGGTCAACTGTTGCTTGCTACTGCTGTTCATGTGGGTGAGAAGTAGTTGGAAATACACCCCAAACCAACCCAATTGCCACTGGATCAATGGTGCTCCACAGGGACACTGGAGGGCAGGCCCGAGCTGGCCTGTAGGCTTTCTAGGGCTGTAATCTTTGTGGAAGCAGAATCCCTCCCCACAGAGTAGCTCATTGATTTTAACAACCCTTTGATTATCAGCCAGTGCTTAACCACTGCTCCACTAGGGTTTGAGCAGACAAGTATAATCTCATTTTGGAGCATGGAAGGAGAGTTGACAGGTAACATAGAGTTCTACTGTCGTTCCGTTTTAAACTATGCAGGTTCCTTTAAAGTATTTCTTTTTGAAGTTTAAGTATTTCTTTTTGAAATCTTCAGACTTTATTTTAATGACATTTTTAAGAAAGAAATTAAAGATAGAGGAGGACAAAGTGAAATGTCTTATTACTGAGATATATTTATTTATTGATTGCTTGCATTTTTTATATATGTTTTCCCTATGTTCTCGACCACATGTGAGAATGTAACTTTATGTGTATAGTTCTCCTCTGAGAAACTCATAACTCCAGTCTGTTCAGAATTAAAAATCAGACAATTCCTGGTTGAGCAACATTCAAAAATATGCCTGTCCAGCACTCTTCAAAACTACCCAGATCATCAAATGTGAAGGAAGTCTGAGGGAATATGACATCTAAATAGAGCATTCTTGTTGGGGTTCTAGAGGTGAAGAAAACACATTAGGTAAGGAGAAAGGAATCGTATTCTTGAAAGTATTGAATTTAAGTAATAATAATGTATGAAGATTGCTTTTTTGTGAGATATATATTGTATTAATGTAAGATGTTGACATGAAAAGAAACAGGATATTTATTATTAAAAACCAGCCCTATTGACAATTTTTCTGCAAACCTAAAGCTGCTTTTAAAAAAGAACTTTATTTCTTTAAAAAAAGATAATTCTGTCTTTACAGCTTTGTATACATGTTTTCATGATTGTCATCTTTTAAATAAATTTAATGCTTACGTGCTCTTTCTTGGAGGGAATATACTTTAGTTCATATAACTATTCCCTTGAGACTTATCCATCCTGACATCATAATGGTAATATTATTGACTAACATATTTTGATGAACAGCTGTATGAATTATTTTTACTTTAATAATGAATTCGCAAATGACTCGACGGCACATAACAACAAACAACAACAACAATGAATTAAAATTCATACAGCTGTGTTTCTAATTTTATGATTAGTTTTTTAAAATTTCTGAGTTATGAATGTTGTTGTTGTTATGTGCCATCGAGTCGCTTGAGAATATTCAAGATATTTTGGCTTGTTTTAGCAAAACCGTGACTTACAGTATCACCGCCAATGCATTCAGGTATATACAGGTAACCGGTTTTACTGAACTTTATCCAGCACTATGTGTCATTTTATTGTCCTTTCCGAAATCAACACCTTGATTTAATTAACATTTAAAAAGTTTAAACATTTCTTTCATGTTGATTTTATTTGTTGTATGAGAATTATCCTTTCTGCTATTTGAGTCTGTTTCTCTTATCAGTTTGCTTGAATTCTCTTAAAGGTAAACCTGAATCTTTACTCTTGTTAATGTGCCGTCAATTTGCAACCAAGTTAAAGAAAAAATTGGAACCAATTAATAGCTCAACTCCACTGGGCTTTCTAAGGTTGTAAATCACACAGGAGGTGACCACCGTCTTTCTCCTGCAGAACAGCTGGGGGATGTGGACTGCCTGTCTGCCTTTGAATTGGAAACACACCTCCTTACCCACTAGGCCACCAGGGCTTCCTAGCAAATACAAAAGTAAGATGTGCAATCATACCTGATAATCTTTTATAATGATGGTAAAGGATACAACTAGAAAGAAAAAAAGTGTAATTATTATGATAAATTAATGTAATTGCAATTTTATCATAGGAGGATACAGAAGTAATAGGAATTGAAAAATTTTATATATATATGT
>NW_006399773.1:414384-418818 GCF_000299155.1 Elephantulus edwardii
AGGGATTGTAAAACAATGAAATAAGTCTTATTTTTCAAAGAGAAGAGTGAACTGGAGGGGTGGGGTGGGCAGGGAGGAAAGTGCAACAGTGAATGGATGGAAATCCAAAATCTCTGTAAATTTTCATTAAAATTAATAATAAGAATAAATTTTAAAAAGTAGAAATTTATTAAAGCAATATAAGTAATATAGCTATAGTAAAAGTGGAATTTTATTTTGCAATGATAGGACACTGTTGTTGGTTGCCTTTTAGTTGAGTCATTAGCAAGTGGTTTCCTTACAAGCTTGTTGCCATTCCGTTGATTCTGAACAGGAGGGACCCTGGAGCGCAGAGCAGACCCGCCTGCCAGGGCTTCCAAGGTTGTATGTAATCTTTGTAGGAGCAGATTATCTTCTTAGCATCAGTTGTTGGATTTGAACTGCTGACCTTTTGGTTAGCAGTCCGGTTTTAAGCATTGGCTGTCCTGGCTCCCTAATGACTTTAGTAATCGTTTTGGAATTAGAACCTGTAATTTATTATATCTCCTCCTCCCTACCAAAAAAACCTCACCAACTTTTCTCTTAAAAATAAATTGAAGCATGTGAAGCTGAGATCCAGGTTAGCAGATAAGGAATTATAAATACAATCTCTTGCGCAGTCTGCTTCTGAAAATCCGCCATTGACAACACTGTGGAACACAGCTTTCCTCTGACATTCAGAGGGTGGCCATGGGGTGGAAATCGGCCTGACAGCAACTGGTTTTTTCTGGGATGCAGCCAAGTACGGGAAAAGGTCATGGTGGTTGGCTGAAAGCAGTTCCGTCTCCAGGTCTGGTTTATTTTGGACGTGTGTGCCGGGAGCAGCCCAGGAGAGGAGGGCCCTGGAGCCTGGGGCCCTGTGTCCTTTCCCCATGACTGCAGATGCCAGACATTCTGCGAAACTGTACCATGAAGCTGATTAACCCCACGCCTGGTGACTACGGGCTTCAAGGCTTTCTCCCATTTTGGTGGGAGATGTTCAGACGCTTTTCGTGCATGAAGCTTCACCTCTCTGAGTTCCATTTCCCCCACTGAACTTAATTGGTCTGTGGTCTTAGACATACAAAGTCTTCATAGCGTTCTCATTTCCACCTTCTATGTAAAGTTGCCCCTTTTTCTTTGAAACCCTGAATTAGCTTATACAGTGATAACAGTGATACAATGATAGAACTCTTCATAAAAATTTCTTTTTTATTCATTCATTGTTGCACCCTTCCGCCTTCTGCCCCACTTTGAGATACACCTCTTTCATCACAGACAGTGAGACTTTTGGATTTTTTTTTTTTTTGTCATTGCTGTTTGCTAAAAAGGATTCCGGGTGGCTCAGTGAATGAAGAGCTCAGCTGTTTACTAGATGGTTTGCTAATCCACCAGGTACTCCTTGGAGAGAGACCTGGCAGTCTGCTTAGTCAGCTTCGGGAAAGAGTTACAGCTTCGGAAACCCTGTTGAGACAATTCTCCTTTTTTTTTAAAAAAAAAAAATTAGAAACTGTGATTTCATTAAAGTTTACAAAGCAAATTTGTTTTCCAGCAATTCTTACACATTTTGTTTTATGATATTAATGACAGTCTCCATAGCATGACCGTTCTCTTCCCACTTCTTCCTTGTGATTTCCATAATAAGTCCTACTTGTCTACCCTTTCTGGGTTTCTGATCTGTGTCCCTGGGCAGACACTGCCCTTTTGATCTTATGAGGCTGATTATTCTAAGGTACCTCACTTCCTGGTGGTGATGTTCACCTTACAAGCCTGTTTATTGTTTGGATGAACGTTGAGCCACAAAAATGAGTTTTACTCCAGGTTTAAGAGTGACCAAGGATCATTCTTGGGGGTTCCAGTATCTGACTATGGACATTTTTATGTTTCTGAGTTTGCATGTTTTTGCCCATTTTATCCAGAACCGTCCTTCTATCATGATCCCTTGGGGGTGGTCAGCAGTAGCAGCCAGGCATCAACCAGTTCTTTCGAGTTAAGAGTTACTGAGGGTCACATGGTCTGTTAGTTCTTTGGACTAATTAATTGTTCCTGTGTATTTTTCTTCTTCTTTGTTCCAGATGGGGATAGACCAGCCGTTGCATCTTAGATGGTTGCTTGCAGGTGTTTAAGACCTCTATCACCACTCACCACAGTAGGATGTAGAACGCTGTGAACAGTTACACCATTTGACTTTCATGTCCTCTCAAGTCTGTAGTTTCAAGACCGCAGGACGAGCAACTCATTCTCTCAGGGTGACACATTATGATTAAGACATTTACTTAATTTCCCTCCTTTATGGATCTTTTATGTACATGGATTTATTTACAGCATGTACTGATAGGAATGAGGAGAAATCATCTGCCCAGTGTATGCATGGTTGAGAGGGAAGTCCCATGTTTACCTTTGCTGGCTGTATTTGTATCTTGTCATGTCTTCTTTCTTTGATACTGGCCCAAGCATTCCCTCATTGCAAATTATCTTTACCTTCATCTATCTTAGTGTGTCTGTTATCTTTTTACTTATGTTTCTATGGTTTTTCTTTCTCATCCTTGGTTAAATAAAAAAAAGTTGCATGTAAACCTCTTATTCTTTTTATAATAGTGGACTCTCACAATATTTTTCCTTTTATGTTTGATGTATTTTACTCAGCATACTCTTTTAGAACCATCCATGTTATGCCATGTTTTGTGAATTCTTCATTTTTCTGTATTATTACTTGGTATCCCATTCAGTATGGACTGAGGCTCAATGTCAAGAAGACAAAAATTCTCACCACTGGACCAATTGGTAGCATCAGGATGGATGGCGAAGAGATTGAGATTGTTCACAGCTTCAGTTTGCTCGGCTCCACAGTCAACACTCTTGGCACCAGTAGCCAGGAAATAAAAAAATGTGTTGCGATGGGAAAGTCTGCTATTAGGGACCTCTCTAAAGTTCTCAAGAGCAATGGTGTCTCTCTGGAGACTAAGGTGTGCCAGATACAGGCCATGGTCTTTGCAATCACTTGTTATGCATCAGAGAGTTGGACAATGACTAGGGAGGACAGAAGGAGAATTGATGCCTTTGAGCTGTGGTGCTGGAGAAGAGTATTGAATGTACTATGGACTGCCAAGAAAACAAACAGATTCATCCTTGAGAGGGTTGAACCAGTCTGCTCCTCGGCCAGGATTCTGGAGCTTCGTCTGACATACTTTGGACATGTTGTAAGGAGAGACAGGTCCTTGGAGAGGGACATCATGCTTGGGAGGGTGGAGGGACAGCACAGGAGGGGAAGACCCTCAATGAAGTGGATTGATTCAGTGACTGGGGTAATCGGGATAGGTGTGTCAGAGGCAATGCAATTGGCACAGGATAGAGCAGGGTTTAGGGCTGTTGTACGTAGGGTCGCTTTGAGTCGCAAGCAACTCCACAGCACATAACAACAACAACAACAACAACAACAACAACAACATGCCATTACATGTATTATAGGTTATCCATTCATCTCTTCATGGACATTTGAATTATTTCCATCTCTGCATTTCTGCTCTGTTTTACAGAGTCATTATAAGTTGGAACAGACTGTGACAGTGATTTTAGTGTATATTTTTAAGGACCATAAAGAAAATGTATTTCAATGAAATACAGCAGTTGAGGTAAGCCAGTGTTTTTTTAAATGGAACTATACTCAAAATGTTAAGGTTGAAATATTTGATGCCTTTTTTTTTTGACCTGTTACCAGCACCTAGAACTATTTATTACACTACAGTCATTATGGCATAAGTAGTTCCTGTTTGGGAAAAATGGTGAAATGTTCTTTTAAGATTTTTTTCCCCTAGTTTTTAACTGAAATTTTTAAGGGCTATGAGTTGCAGTCAACTTGACAGCATCTAACAACAACAAAAACATCCTCTAAAATGGAAAAAGTCTCTGTCTTTGATGCCTCTATAATGTGAGTTTTTTATGATTTCTACTTTTATTACCATGTTTTAAAACTTGCCTGAACTTTTGAACTTTATTTTAAGTAGATGGAGAAATTGAAATCAAAGGCATATTCGTGATTGGAAAGAAATTGACTCTACTTTGTTGACAAGAAAATATCTTTTAATCTGTATGTTGCTGTTAGGTGCTGTCTAGTCGAGTGCAACTCATAGGTAGCCTATGAACAAAAGATCTGAACCCTGTTCTCTCTTGTGCCATTCTCACACTTCCTGGCAGACAAGAGCTCATTGCAGCAGTCATAATATCAATCCACCTGATTGAGGGTCTTCCTCTCCTTCGCCGACCCTCCACCCTTCTTAGCATCATGTCCTTCTCCCAGGATAGCCCCTCTTAGCAACATGCCTAAAGTATGTGAGGAAAAGCCCAATTGTTCTTGCCTCCAAAGAGCACTCCAGGTACACCCTCTTCAAGATAAATCTGTCTGTTCTCTTGGCTGTCCATGGAATGTTCGGTGTTCTT
>NW_006399773.1:419703-444004 GCF_000299155.1 Elephantulus edwardii
CTCAGGAAGAGATTGCTCCTCCTTCCACAGAGAAGCTAGAGGATTTGAACTATGTGTCTTCAGGATTATAGCACAGTTTCCTACCACTAGGCCACCAGAGCTAGAGTAACTGTGTGTATGGGAGAGGAACCTCTCAGGAAAAGAGAATGTCAATGTTTGGACAATTGTAAGGACACCAGAGCTACTTTTCCGCTGAGTTGTAAATCTTTAATGTTAGAGATAACTCTTGATAAAGAACAACTCAGGTGGTGTCCCTAGGGTGTTTTGTGGCTCACCCAAAGGCATGCTTCCTCAGTGGTTTGAATCTATCAGACGCTCTACAAGACAAATGTGGGCAGACATCTGCTCTGCACTTGAGAAAACCCACTGGAGGGCCAACTATGATTTGGTTTCAACTCAGTAGCAGTGTGTGGTCTTTTCTTGATAAAGAAATGATTCTGCCTCTGAAGGGTGAAGTGCTGTCTTCTTTCCAATTATACTTTTATTTACTGAAAAAATTACCTACCGCCAAGATTATTTAGAAGCATGGACAGACTGGAAATGGAGGGGATGAACATCCTTGACTACTAACTCTCTGATTTCTAAACAGCTCAGACAAACAGGCTTAACAGCTCAGGTGTTCCCACCCCCCAGACCCTCAACTCTTTTGTGTCTGTGTCATTGGAGACATCATGGCAAGGCAGCTTGGGGTTTGTGAAGATAATTTGACTCCACAGAAGAAAGGAAAAGTGTAAGAACAGATAAGGGAAGCTGGTCCTGAACGCAGACTCTGAAGGAGTTCTGAGGGAAGGAATTGTGACAGAGGAAAGGGTGTTTGTAGCTTCCCATTGAAGCATTTTCTTTCTTTTTAAATTTTTTTTAAATGAAATGAAATCATTCACAGAACTCCACACTTTAACAGGTTCCACATGTACAGTTCAGTGACGTTGATTGCACTACCACCTTTGTCTTTGGATGGATGTTTGCATTTTGTGAATAACATCATATTCTAAACAAAGCAAACCCACTGGCATGGAGCCAGTCCCAACTCCGGGTGACTCTGTGTTGAGGTTCTGAGGCACTGAGTCTTTTCAGGAGGAGTCTGCCCCTCTTTTTCCTGAGAAACAGCTCATGGATTCAGATCTCTGACCTTTATGTTATCAGCATGACATGTGTTTCACCAGAGTGCCTTAGCATCATATTGTTGCTGTTTCTATGTACTGTCGAGTCAGAACTGACCCATCGTCAACCCTCTGGTGGGCTTTCAGAGGGAGGAATTCTCACGGGAGGAGAATGCCCATCTTTTCCTTTCGTGGAGCAGTGGTGGATTCAAATGGCGTGCCTTCGGGTTGGCAGCACAGCTCTTTACAGCTAGGCCACCACAACTCTCTTAGCATTGTATTAGTAAACTAAAAACATCCCTTGGAATCTTCAATCCAAAGCATAATTTAGCTTCACTAGTAAAGCATGTCTGCCTTGGGCATCCTGCCCTTTTAGGATCTCTCCCTATGGGACTGGATGGGCAACGGCATCTTGAAAGATTAAATAGGAACCTTAGTGAACACTAAATTTATGCTAATGGCCTGAAACAACTTAGAAAAGGAGGGTGGGAATGATTGCAAAACTTGAAGACTACAGTAATATCATTGGACTGAACACATGCTGTTGTTAAATTGCTCTTTGTATATTTGCAATACCAACAACAATAAAAATAAAACACACATGCATAAAGAATAACAGAGATGGGTGAGAAATTGGAAGATAATCTGGCGTTTATCTGGCAGTAATGTTACATACTGGAGGAATTGAAAATAGGAAGCCCTCATGGCCTAGTGGCAAGAAGCTTTGCTGCAATCGCGAAGGCTCATGGTTCAAATCCACCAGCTGTTCCACAGAAGAAGGGTGGGCAGTCTTCTCTGTGTAACTGTCTGTCTCAGAAAACCCAGTTCTGACTCGTTGGAACACAACAATGTTAAATAGGGATCTCTAACAGTCACATGAAATAGTCCACAGGACGTTGGGCTGCTCACCCAGAGGCATTGCCTTCCTGGAAGCTTGACTCCACCAGAGACTCCAGGGGAGAAAGGTGAGCAGTCTCTGCCCATGTGATCTGGGGAAAACTCGGTCAGTCCAACTCCATGGCACTACAATTCCGTTGTTCGTTTGTGTTTTTTTCTTTCATGTTAGATATAAAGAAATTGGAAGTTTCCATGCATCTAGAGGCCTGGTGGTGTGTGTTGAGTTGCTCTCTGATGGGTTTTGAAGGATGGTGCATCTTTCTGTGCAATCTGTTGCTATTGTGTGCTGTAGAGTTGGAACCAACGTATAGCTGACCCTCTGGCGGGTTTTCCAGGGAATCTGTTAGAACTGGACTTTTCAGGTTGGTTTCTTCACTGCGTGGCACCTCTGCTGCGATTTCTGTGTCATCTTGGGGCTGTTAGGGGCTCCCTCTCTGTGTTCTTTGCGTGCTGCCACCTTTAGCTTCCTTCCGCCTGTTGGTCTGATAATTAGACTTCTTACATAGTGGGTTCCTTCTGTCCTATGTAAAAGGAGCAGCTGAAGGTCCTCTGTTGTCTGGCTTTAGAAGTCCCAGAATGATATTTCTACTGCATTCTGTTAGTCAAAGCAGCTTTCATTCAAGAGGAAGGAAATCACCCCATCAAAGAATTTGTGGACAAATGAATCCACTCAGTTTGCTCTCTGGCCACGAATGATTTAGATGCCTACTGAGGCACACTTCACTCACCCGGCAACATAGCCCCGTGAGGTGACAGATCCAGACCCCAGCACCAGGATTTACCTCATGAAATTACATCTAGGTACAGATGAAATATGTCTCAGTGGCATAGAGAGTTACATGTTGTTCAACCAACAGAAGAGGTTGATGGTTCAGATCCACTAACTAATCTTAGGGAGGAAAAGAAGTAGTATCTTTTCATAAAGATTATGGCTGGGGAACCTCATGGAAGGTCTCCATGAGTGGGGATCAACGTAATAAAAGTAGTGGGGTGGGGTGTGTGTGTGTGTGTGTGTGTGTGTGTGTGTGTAAGAGATAAAGATGAAGTCGAGTGTGATTTTTCAGGTGTAAAGACCTCTGAACAAAAAGGACCTTTTTAAACCCCTCTTCTTCTATAGCCAATATCAAATGGGATGTAGATGAAATGTGCGTGGAGAGGCTCGTACTCAAAGTGTTGTGGAATCAGGCTCAAGTCTTTTGTTCACTTCTCCACAGCAGCTCTTGCAGCCAGTCAGTGTTGCCTGTTCTGGTGCAGGAAGTGACAATGACTGGAGCCCAGTTCCCATGGGGGGGGGGGTGGGCTTCTGAGATCCTTGGTCCCAGCTTCTGTGTCCTACTCACTTTTTTACATTGTGAAATGGACACTATTTGAGGCAGAGTAATTTTCTCAACCAGTTTCTTGCCCATAAAAGTATGGGAGCCAGGGCTTTTTTTTTTTTTTTTAATTTTGAAATGTCTCATTTCATTTTAGACCAAGCTGAGATATAGCTCCAAATATATCAAGTTACTGTATACTCTGACAGAAGTCAAGCCCAGAAATATCTTTGAGATGAGCTCTTCTCCACTTCAGGCTGAGGATCA
Source organism: Elephantulus edwardii (assembly GCF_000299155.1). NCBI lineage: Eukaryota > Metazoa > Chordata > Mammalia > Macroscelidea > Macroscelididae > Elephantulus > Elephantulus edwardii. The sequence continues at coordinate 423,281 of NW_006399773.1, forward strand.
GGTTGCTTATAAAGCCCTTAAGATTCTTAGAAGTCCCTTTTCAGGCTAAGAAGGATGGAGGAGGTAGTGCCATGGGTCTTCAGGGTCTGGAAGAAGAGCCCTACTGCCTTGACATTGACCCTACGGCCATTAGCACTGTGTTGGCCCTGCATTTGATCTTTGCTCTGAAACTATTTTATACTTTCAGAGTTTCCCCCCATAGAAACTGGTGCCTTGATGGTATTCTACTGGTCAGAGCAATCACATTTCCAGCCCTGATTTGCATACCCGATGCTCGGCATGATAATGTGTAATGTGTTACATGTTGGGCTGTTCCCAGAATGCTTGGCAGTGTGAATCCACCCAGTTCTGTGCAACAATGAAAGGGACAGTTTCCTGCCATAAAGATTTGTTGTTGTTTTTATTGTTGTTATGTGTTGTTGAGTCAGAGCCAACTTATAGCTGACCTTCCAGAGTTTTTAGGACTAAATCTCACTGGAGGAGGTTGCTTGTTTTCCACCAGTGGAGCAGCCGATGGATTCAAACTGCCTACCTTTGGGTTGGCAGCACAACTCCTTACCACTAGACTACTGGAGCTCCTTTGTAAAGATTTACAGCCTTGAGAACCCAATGCAGGGTGACCATGTGTCAGAATTAATGCAAATTAGTGGAGCTCTAGGTTTTCTTGACTGGGAGATCACATCATTAACTCATGAGGATAAATCTCAGGGTGTTTCCTGTTCTAGGTAACGGGTAGATTTTGACACTGTTCCCTTGGACTAGGTGTTTTGGAAATAGAAAATGGTTCCTTTAGGATCTATTTCAAAGAAACAGTCCTACCAAAGATACAGACTGGCCCTGCCTTCCCTTGTTCTCATTTCTCTATACTGTTATATTACTGTTCATATGTTTTCTGTTGGTCATGTTTGGTTTTGTTTCCTCTTCTGCTAACCATAGTGTTTCTGTTAACTTGACCACCTTTCTTTTGACTTCTTCTGTGCTCAGTTTCTGCATTCTTATTTTTAATGTTGCTAAGAATGGTTAACAGTGCACTGCCATTCTTATCTGTAAGTTTATGCTTTGTTTGTGGGTGGATTTTAACAGGTGATCATTAGTAATGGGTTTTATTTTATTATGATGATACATTCCCATGGTCGAGCTAAATGGGTCTTCATAATTAGTGTGCCAGGATGATATCTCTTGCTTTTGTAGTTCCCCCTGCCCCAAGTTTCTATTTACCTTTTCCCCTGTCCTTGAGTTTTCTGCTCTGATCATATTCTTCATTTCCTTTAACATCTCTAGCAAGCTGACTAGTGGTTGGAATCTTTTTCCCTGCTCAGCACCTCTTTGTATTGCTATCCTATTTGAATTGGGAGCAGTTCCCCTTTGCACTGTCCTACAGGATCGATCCACTGTTTCTAGATCTCATGAGTTACTGTTCTTATTTTGCTTGTTTTGTTTGAGCCTGACTTCAGATATTTTCTCTGTTTGTTTGAATAAACATTCTGACCCTTTGATGTCTGAAAAGGATTCTATTCAGTTGAGACCGTTTTTCAACATTTCTAGGAAAAGAGATGCTTAGGAACTCAGAACATTGCCACATCAGAAATGAATCTAGGGGGATATGAGAATTTGATTTTTTCCTCAAATCTACTTCATGACCTTACATTTCTCTCCCTCATGGTTGCTGTTCTTGCACATTTCCCCCCCTCTTTTGTTATTAATATTTTAAGCATTTCCAAACTGAAGTCAGGCATTAGTGGTCAAGTTTAACGTATTGATATAATTAGTTATATTGGAACAGACTTATGTGAGTCCAGATGTTTTACTGGGAAATCATTTTTTTTAAGTTAATATACATTCTGCTTGATATAATCTTTCATTTATACTGTGTTTCATAGAATCATTCACATACATTTTATTTTAATATCATTAATTACCATTGACCTGTGCCTATTATTACATTACCTTTTCAAGTCCCCATTGAATCTTTCCTATTTCTTCAACTCTCTCCCCCCCATTGACCCACTAAACTCTGCTATCCTAGTGATTTCTACCCTTCTTTTTTGGGGGTCCTCTTCCCTCTCCCCCCTTCTCCTTTTGGACATTTATACACATATTACTAGTCCTTCTGTTTTTACAGTAATAGTCTATGCAGTATTTGTCCTTATGAGATTGGGTTAGTTCACTCAACTTGATGCCCTCTAGACTCATGGAGATCTTTATTGTGAAATGAATAGATACAATTTTAATTTTAGAGACTGTTGTGAAATGCTTGGAGTGCCTTAATCTAGAAACTCTCACTGTTTCTCCTGGTGAGATAATTTTGGTTTGCTTACAGCTGTTATTTCAGTAAGGTTTAGCTTTGTAGGTGTACTTGAATTTAGGCTTTTCAAGACAGTCAATGAAATCTGAAAAGGTGTTAGATATTTGAGCAGTTATAAGTAAATTCTGTTACTTTTTTACAATATCCAGTGAGTGAGAAAAGGTTAAACAGTAAACTCCTTGAATAGTGCTCAGACTAGGAAGCAACATGTACAGTATTATTTTAGTATAATGAAGGGAGCTGTCTGGGAGGCTCTGTCTATGGAGGTCTCCCCCCCACCTCCAACAACTGTAGGAGTTGTGAGGCTTGAAGCTTGTGGTTTATAATGAAGAAAACAAAATTAAATGGTGAATTAAGCATTCACCATTTGCCTAAGTTCTCACAGTGAAATAACCTGGTTTGTAAGTATTGTGTGAAAGCAGGGGCTTCAATCCTAGCAGGTCACCGGACAAAGAAGGTGCACTCAGGGAAACCCAGAGCCAGGGCTCCAGAAACAACCTGATACTGTGTATAAATGAGGAAGCTAAACAAGCCTCACAATTAAAATGGGAGGAATGCACACAGACGCTGGCTCCAAAGCCATGAACAGTTTATAAACGGGTGCAGGTGACCTGCGTAAACTGTTTATGGGTTTGCTATTTCTGGTAACTTGTAAATGTAACTAATGCAAGGAATCTCTATAAATAGCCATAAGTAGCACTGAAATATTTTAGCATAGTGATTGAGACACGGAATATCATAGTGTGAGCGGTGCGGTTCACTTGGAGTTTGTGAATAGCATCTTCTAGTTTGGATTCCATCTTTAATATGAACATTTTGTTTTAGTTACCTTCTACAAGCCCTTTAGAGTCAAGTGGATAGGAAATAGTGCCTACATGTGTCCTGTTTGCACAGTGGTTTAAGCTTTAACTGAAAGGACATGGGAAAGATGAGGTGGTATGCATGTAAGATTTACAACTTGGAAACCCTGAGCAGTGATTCCTCTCTGCACTACAGGCTCCCTAATGTTCGAATCAACTAGGTATCAGGGGGCATGCTATTTCTGCACTTGTTTCTTTGTAGACCTACCCTTACCCGCTGCTGAGTAGACCAGCACACATATCTATTTGAAGGTTTCTCGTCTTTCTGCATTTCAGGGAGTTTTAATCTTTGTTCTTAAAATGCCATCCTACTTCAACTTTCAACAATATGGCAATACTTTCTTTAGAAAATATACTCAAACTTTGATAAATTTAGATTTTAATTAACATATTTCCCCCTTCGAAGAAACTATTTCCTTTGTAGAAGGTCATTGTGCTGTTTTAAAGTTCCAGGGTATCATTAACCCTTGACATCACAGGGTTGAAGTCTTCAAGCTCATTTATATACGGGTGGAGTTTTTTATTTTTTAACTCTGTTTTGCAGTGAGCGCTCAAGTATTGCTGATCATTTCCTTCTGAACAGTTTGTCTCCTGAGGGATGCTAAACATCACACACACTTGCAACGCTTGAGTCCTTGCAGCTCAAACTCTTGTTGTTCAAGGGCTAGCTGGACAAAGAACTGTTAACTCTAAGCCTCTGCATAAAACCAGGGTTTTAAAAAAATATCTAAAACTGACCCTCTCAACAATGTAACAGCATAGCTTTTTCTTTACGGAGTTTCAGTTTTGAGATACTTAATTTTATTAAAGGCCTATGTAACCTTTTATTTCTTTTTAAATAGGAAGTTTCTCTTTAGCGCCTGCTGCTACTGTAGCAATGGATAGAGTCTCTTAGAGGGCAAGGATTTTTTCCCTCTCTGTATTCATTGCAGAATCTAGGAGAGTTTCACACATAAAATTTGCCCAATAAATATTTTTTTAATGAAATCCATTAGCATTCTCTGCCTATGTGGTTTTCTTTGACAATAGCATGTATACAATATGATTATTATATTCCATTGAGTTGGAGCCGACTCATAGCTGACCCTCCACTGGATTTCTGGAGGTTCTAAACCACACAGGAGGATATGCCCCATCCTTTTTTCTGTGGAGCATCACGTGGATTTGAACCAGCAGCCTTTGGGTTGGCAGTACACCTCCTTATTCAGTAGGCCACCAGAGCACTAGGGCATACTATCCATTTAATATTAGGATAAGGGAAGCTTGCTTGCTTGTAGTGCCCAGCTACATTACCAGGATGCTGCTACAGCCAGCTTCTCTTGTGTTACACTATGAAATGTTGTTCTTTCTGCTGGTTAATAAGAAGATGTACATTCTGGAGGTGGTTCTCTCTGAGCTCATTTTATTTTCTACTTTTTTTATTTATCACAGCTGTACTCTGACACACTGATTTAGTACACAGAGTTGATATTGTTCTGTTCATGAGTGTCACTGCTTTTGATGGATAACCTCTTGTGCAATTTCATGTTTAGGATTCCCAAAGGGTAGGGCAAGATCTGAAATGTGTGGACTCTGAACCTGTGGTTCTGCTAAACTTAGGTCATTTCCTGGTACTAAGAACCTGAGCTCCCAGTGAGTGGGTCAGGGAGGACGGAAAATGCACCCTTCACATGGCAGAGCTTGAGGGTCACCTCCAGGTTTTCCAGTTTATGACATTACTAAGTTAATTATGTGCGTGTGTATATGTCTGTCTGTCTTCTAAGTTGTCATGGTCAGCCCAAGATAATTTAATGCACTTCAAAAGCTGTTAAACTTACTTGTAAGATCCTGACTATCACGTCCTATTGTGTAAGCCATGGGCAAAAGCTGAGCAGCCTCTGAACACATGTTGCAGCCTCTGAAAACCTGCTAGAGGGTCTCTCTGAGGAGTGGATTCCCACGTGACAGCGACGCGTTTGAGGTTTTGAGTGTTGATTCGATAAACAATCCATGTAGAGGTCTGTTCAGAAACCCATGTCGTTGAGATGGACTGACTCATGTTCTTCCTCAAGGCAAATAAATGTTCAAATTACTGAAGATAGACTTGACTGGAACAGGGTCTGATGCACAGTAAGCCCTGTAAAATTTTCATAAGATAAATAAACTAAGAAAATGTTAATTATTCTGGTGAAAAGGTGAAAGGTGTTGAAGTATAACAATCCAGACTGACTTGGTAGAGTGAATATGGAAGGGGGTTACTATTGGTATCCAGGGAATTTGTTATAATATAACATTGGTACCAGACCCACTGCCGTTGGGTCTGTTCCAATTCAATGGACCTCCATTGGGTTTCTGACTGAATCTTAATGGAGGAGATTGCCCATGTTTCTCTTGACGTGCCTGGTCAATGCCAGCTGCTGTTTCGTTTTATTTTGTTGTTGTTGTTGTGTGATTCATTTTTTGGTGTTTTTTTGTTGTTCTTGTTAGCAGCCTCACTGATTAGGCACTGCACTACACTACACTTGGTCGAATGGAGATAATTTTACAAGACACAGTGTATGGGAACAATTGAATAAAATACAATGTGAATGAAGGAATGTGTGAAACACCGTAAGTACGAATTTTGTATGCAAACCAATCTAAAATAAAAATAAATTAAAAAAAAAATGAAAGACGAGGGTTTCAAGAGGGTCCATGAAATGAATTAGCTACTTGATGTTCTGCGGACTTGAAAGCCAAAGAAAGAGAAAGACAATCAAGTGGAGCGGCCATATCTGACGCAGCTGCTGTTTATGTAGACTTCTGTTTGCATGTCCGTAGTGCGTACTTTTGAGACTATCAAGGGGGTGAAGTTCCCAGAGAGGACATTGTATTGTGGAATTTGAAGTCATGGTCAAGGTGACATGGGTTTACTCGACCAGCCCTGCACCCGTCCATGTGTGTTGACAGAGCTGTGCTCCATGGGTTTCCGCGGCTGTGCCTGTTCAGAAGCACTTTGGTAGGCACTTCTTCCAAGGTGCATATGGGTGGTCTTGAGCCACCAGCTTTTCCATTATTAACCGCATGCTTAGTAATTTAAGTACTCAGGAGTCTTTTAGATGGTTTTAGAATTCCATGAACTAGAAAAAAGGGTTTGGTTTTTTTTGATTTGTTTGTTTGTGTATTTATTTATTTATTTTTCCTAGAGGAGAGGAGAGAAACATCCTCTCTGGTGAGAAAAAGATGAAAAAGATGGATGTTGGAGCAGTGAGGTATAAAATAATTTAAAAGTACATTGTCTGCTGAGAAGACCTTCTATCTTTGGGTTAAGAGAATGAGGGAAAATGGAAAACATAAGAAATGATCATCTGTTGGATATTATGGGAAATGAATGTGGGAAATGAAGTAGAAATAAAATGTGAAGGAGAGTGGGGTGATATTTATGGAAATATTCAAGACATTTTGAATTTCTAATATGGTCATTTTTGTTTATTCATCCAGTTTTTAATTTGCTGATGATTTCTGTTTTCAGAGGACTGACATCTTAGAGGACAGTGAAGTGATAAAAAAGTAAAATTTGTTACTGTTGTTGTCAGGTACCATCAGGTTGAGAAGTGACTATAGGACTAGCAGACACGAGTCCTGTCCGATCTTGTGCCATCCTCACCATCTCTGACATACCTGGTCCCTTTCTTTCCTGCAGTCACTGTGCCAGTCCATCTCATCGGGCAGCGTTCTCTCTGTTGCCAACACTCCACCTTTCCAAACATGATATGCCTTTCCAAGGAATGGCCTCTCCTAGCGACATGCCCGAAGAGTGAGAGACAAAGTTTTGCCATCCTTGCCTCCACTGAGCATGAAGGCGTACCAGTTTGTTCTTAACTCAGTCCATGAGATATTCAGTACTCTTCTCCAGCACCACAGCTCGAAGACATCAATTCTTTTGTCATCCTTATTCATTGTTCAGCTCTCAGATACATAGCAAATGATTGAAAAGACCATGGCCTGAATCAGGCACATCTTAGTCTTCAGACTAACTTCATTGCTCTTCAATATTTTAGAGAGGTCCTTGACAGTGACCTTGCCCAAAGCAAGATGTCTCCCTATCTTGGGTGTCATCCAACTGAGTAGGACTCATAGTGATCCTATGAACAACTGATTGAGAGATCCTGACCTATCCTGCACCGTCCTTACCATCTCTGCCATGTCCAAGCCCCTTGTTATGGTCTTTGGGTCAGCCTGTCTCATTGGAGGCCTTCTTCCCTTTTATTGACCCTCTACTTTTTCTAGCATTGATATGTTTTTGCAATAACTGTTCCCTCTTGGAAGCGTTTTCAAAGTATGTGAGACAAACTTTCACTCTCCTTTCCTCTAAGGAGCAACCATGTTGCATGTCCTCCAAGACAGATTTGTTAGTCCATTTGGCAGTGTCCGTGGGATATTCATTACTGTTTGCTTGTCCTACAAAAAGAAAAAGCTGTGGTGTGTTAAATAGTTATACAGGTTAAGGTAAGACTTATGCAGAAAAGGGTATTGAGAGTCAGACAAACTGCCTAAGTCCAAGACAGAGAATAACAGTAGTTACTGCTAGGCAGTGTAGGCAGTGGAGTGCTCCTGGAGAAGGTGGCACTTGAGTAATGATGCGAAGGAGATGAGGATTAAGGGCTGAAATTTCATGAAACTGAAGAAGGAGCCTGCTGGTCTGGTGGAGAACCAGGAAGTGGGTCAGCGTGAGTGGGGAGGAGGAGTAGATGGGCTCCCAGAGCTCGTGGAGGTTTAGTGTACAGATTTGTAAACAACTTCCAAAAGCCTTGGCTTTTCTACAGACGTCAAAGAGAGTGACCGAAAAATGTTGAGTAGGAGACTAATAAGAGCTTCACTCTGTAGAGAAAGGTTTTAAAAGGAGGCATGGATAGTTAGGGGTTGCAATCATCTGTGGTGATCACTTAGAGGATGGAGAGAAAGAGCCAGGGTGACAATGAGATTTTTGTCCCTGAACAGATGGAGAAAGAAACTTGGCATTGCTGATGTTAAAAAATTGAAGGATAGAACAGAGGTTTAGTTTTGAGTATTTTGTGATACATTTTAGGTATCTAAGTTGAGTTGTCCAGGTAGGCAGTCAGTACATGACGGATGTTGAAGGGATCAGACTGAGCTGGAGATGATAAATGTCATCATTAGGAGTCATCAGCATTCAAAGCTGTGTTTAGGGGGTTTAAGATTTTCTCATATGCATTCATGAACTGGACAATGAGTACAGAAGACAAAGAAAAATGAACACATTTAAATTATGGTGCTGGTGAAGAAAGCTGAATGGACATGCACTTCTGGAAGAATGAACATGTTCATCATGGGGCAGATACAACTAGAATGCTCCTTAGAAGCCAGAATGGGAAGATTGTGCATCACATACATTGGGCATGTTGTCAGAAGTGGCCAGTGTCTGGAAAGGGACATCATACTTGGGAAAGTATAGAGGTTCAGGTAAAAAGAGAAAGATACTCGGGAAAGGTGGACCCACATAGTGACAGCTACAGTGGATTTAAGTATAGGGAAGATTTTGAGGCTAATACAGGAACTGTGGTGTTTACTTCTTCTGTACATAGTGTTGCTGTGGGTTAGAGTTGCCTCAATGAACCCTAACAACAACAATGTCACTAGAATAGTAAAAATTGCAGAATAAAGCCAATTGTCCAGCTCTTAGATGCATAACAAGTGATTGCAAAGACTCTGGCCTGAATCAGGCACACCTTAGTCCTCTAACATAATTGCTCCTCAGTAATTTAGAGAGCCCTGATTGCATATTTTTCCAATGCAATACATCTTCTAATCTCCTAGCTACTAATACCCCACTGTGTTTATAAGGTAGGACATTAAAAAACTAAAGCACCAAAATCAATTTAGGAAATATCACTGGGACAAAAGCTGAATTTTTTTCTAAATTTACGTTTATATATACAGTATTTTTTAAAAAGAAATACAAAAAGAAGGAGGGGGACGCTACTACTAGTCTCTGAAATAGCTTAAAGTACATATACTAGAGAGATACTTGTGACTTAATATGATGCAAAATAGTGAGATTAGTGATCATATTTTGTCCTTAAGCTTTTTTTGAGATTGTTTATAATTCCTCTTGGCTGCAGGATAGGCAACTGACAGGAGCAGGATCTGTCTGTAGAGGGAGTGTGCCTGGCACTGTATCATAGGGTTCTAGTTGCTACAAAGATAGCATTCAGGCAATCATATTGCTGTCCTCTTTTAAGTAGGAGGAGTTAAGAAGATTTGGAAGTATTTAATTCTGTCAACGAAAGCATTTAAAAATCTCATGCCAAAGTATTAGAACCCAGACTAGATGGTGAGCAACAATGGCTCCTATATAGAGTCTAGTATATATATATATGGAGTAATCTTATTTTTATAATGTTCCATTGCAGTATCACCCAGTTTAGACACTGAAAAAATGAAAAGGAAATTTCTTATGCAAACCTTGTGGAAGGCTACACAGCCTTATGAAGAGAGCACTGAGATTAGAGCTCATTTATGTCCTAACGATTTTGGAAGGCCTTGCATTTTAGCTGTGACCTGTGTCTGTAGGAGGCATTGAGTACTGCAGATCACTAACTAATATGCTTGCTCAGGTTTTCAGTGAAAAGTTGGCAGTTCAGGTCAACCCAGAAGCACCTTGCAAGAAAACCCTGCCTAGAAACTGAGAAATCAGTCAAATCAGTCATTGAAAACACTTTGGAGCACAGTTTGACTCTGATCCCAATGAGATTGTCATAAATCGGAACTGGTTTACCCATTTACAAAATTTTCAGAGAACTGGAGATCAGTTTTAGAATACCTTCTCTTTTAAACATATCTTTTGGAACACTCTAGGTCTAGAATTCTCAAGTGTGATTTGTGGAACTCTGGAATTCTCCTCTAAGATGCTTTTAGGGAATTGTTATTGTTGAGTACCATCAAGTCAGAACCGACCAGAGGCAGGAAGCATCTGCTAATGGAGCTTTTAATTGCAAAGTGACAGTGACATGAGGTAATTCTTAATTTGCTCTTAAAGACCTCTTTGCACTTTGTCACAGTAAATAATCACCAACATATGCATTAAAGAAATTAAAATACACTATTACCCAATAAATATAATAATCAATGCACAATTTGTTGGCAATAGATTGGCTCAGTGCAACATATGCTTTGATTTCTTGATTGCTACTTTCATGGGTGGTGTTTGAGGAGCCAAGTGAAATGAAATGCATGACAGCCTCAGTTCTCCATTTATCATTGTGTTCCCTTTTGGCCAGTTGTGAGGATTTTTGTTTTATTGATGCTGAGGTATAATCTACCCTGAACACTTTGATTTTCTTTCTTCTTTGATTTTCAGTAAGTTCTTCAAGCCTTCACTTTCAGTAAGCAAGATTGAGTCTTGTGCCAACCTTCCTTATGCCATATTCTCCATCACATAGTCACCTCAGATTATTTGCTCAGCATGCATATTGAATAATACTAAATGATACAACCTTGATGCAAACTCTTCCTGATTTTTTTAAGTAAATAAAGAGATTTTATTTTGCCATCCTGTAGAAAAGGAGAAAGAGGTGAAATGGGAGAGTTGGCCAGCAAGCCTGAAATCTAAAACCTCCTCCCCTTTCCTGATATATAGACAATGTAGGGTTCCCCTTGTACTGTTTTAATAGCCACTTTTTGATCACAGTGGCTCCTCATGATCACAGTGAAGTTCTGGAATTCTGGGCTCTCTTCGATGTTACCTAAAATTAGTTACGGTGTTCTTGTTATAATCCCTTGGGTTGGAACCAGCTCATAACTCACCCTCCAGTGGTTTTGCAGAGGCCATGACTCGCTTCAGAGGAGATCGCTCTGCTCTCCCCAGTGGTGGATTCCACCCACTTGCTTTTGGGTTGGCAGTGCAACTCCTTACCACTAGGCCACCAGAGCCCCCTGTTTATTATGGTAGGAGGACCAGACACTACTTGGCGTCACTATTCTTTACATACTCTTCAAAAACAAACCCAAGAGAGAGAATTCGTTCGAGATCAGACTAGAAACATGGGGGTGAGTGGGTGGGTAGGTACACACATGGAGGCTAGTAGTGCAGTGGTAACTGAATGGTCAGGGATTTGAACCCAGCAACCACTCTGAGGGAGAGATATGTGGCAGCTTGATTCTGTAAATATTTACACCCTTGGAGACCCAAGGGGCCAGTTCTGCTCTCTTCTGTAGGCTTCCCGTGGGCTGGAGTTGATGTGACAGCATTGAATGAGGTGGGGGTTTCCCCCTATAAGTTTATGGCATATAGAGTTAATTATAAACACTATCACACAAACCCTGTATTTGATGTGAAATTTCTGGTGTAATTACATGGCCTTTGATTGTATCCTTTTTTCAAGGTTGGAAAATGTCATAATTATTCTGTTGATTTAGGGTTTTGTGAGGGAGTTTGGGGTAAATATATCTGTAGAACCTAGGACAGATTCTTATCAGTAAAATAAAGATAATAAATAGTAGAATTATCTTAAAAGATGGCTATTAGCACTAACCTAGATAAAAGAAATGAAGCATTGAGAACCGTGCCTAGCACATAGTAAGTGGCCAATCGTAACCGTTATTATCTGGAAAGTACATGTAATAAGACTACAGCAAACATTGTTTCTGAGGAGCTAACTTGCGCAATACAGATTTGCAAGTCGCTCACGTATTTACCTTAGCAGGGATTATGCAACAGCTGTTAGAAGCACACCTTTTCAGAGTCAGCACCCGCTTTCCAGGTGGCATGCTTAATTGAGTAATAAAGCCGTTGTCCTAAATGAGGTGTAGCAAGTGAGCAGAAACATCATCTCCCCTCTGATTCTTTGTTGGCTCATCCATTGTACACACATATCTGGGGAACCCAGCACCTGCAACATGTTGCTGGGGACAGATGGAAAGGTGAGGCACTGACACCCAAATCTGTGTAGGAGAGGGTTTAGTGCTTTGAGATCCACATTGTAAGAACTGTGGACAGTTTACATGGGTTTGGCCATGCTGCTGAGTAATGGGATCAACAACTCCAACTCGATTCACTGTTCTGAGTCAGCTCTGTTTCTGAGGCTGTAAATCTTAGTGGGAGGAAATTGCTCATTTCCCTCCTCCAAGCGCCTGTTGGATTTGAACCCCGGGAACCACAGCTTTTGGATCAGCTATGCCACGGGAGCTCCTTGGGCACCGGGGTAGTGTGCTTTTTCAGTAGGGCCATGGAGGAAAGTTTCCATGAGGGCACCTTGAGCAGGCTGCAGGTGCAATGGCCCTGACCAGAACCGGCAGGCGAGGTGGTTTCCTGGGTGGCAGGGTGGCTTCCCAGGCTCGTGAGCCACAGAAATTCTTTGTGCTCTCCTTGCATTTTGAGGGCTTATCTGCTGATGGGCCCTGGAGGCAGTTTGCGCAGAAGATTTATTAGTGACATTGTATATATTCTTCACATTCTATTCACTAGGAAAAAATGGAAAGTGTATGTGATGATTCAGTTATTTCTAGTTCACCAGAAATCTTTAGGAAAACGTAACAGAGTTAGGGCGGTTTCTCAGAGTTTTTCATCTCAACGTCTTTCAACTTTGACTGAAATTTCTTCTTTTTTAAAAAATGTTTCTTTTTGAGAATATACATAACAAAACACACAACAGTTTCTGCAGGCAGTGTAGTGTTGGTTAAAGTCTTATTTCGCACTCCTTTTTCTGAGTTTTCCTACCTCAGCTTAAATCTATTGCTCCTTTAAGTTCCTGTCCAGGCTTCCTAGTTAATGTTGTCAGTTTGACCCTATAGTTCTTAAAAGAGTGTGATGTTCAAGGCAACTCCCTCCTTTTTTCGTTTGCTCTCAACTCATTTTACTCTCAACTTCCCATTGAGTCAAAACCAACACACAGCTGCCCCTCCAGCAGGTTTTGTGGAGCCTAAATTAATTTCATGGGAGGAGACCTAAATTAATTTCGTGGGAGGAGACCGCTCATCTTTCTCCTGTGGAGCTGCTGCTAGATTCCAGCTGTCAGAGAGGAACGGCCTTTGGGTTAGCAACTCAACTCTCCGCTGACTAAGTCACAGGGAAACTATTTTAGTAAGTAAACTAAACAGTTGTTAGAAACTGCCCTGCAATTCCGAAGGTACCCAGTTCGAGGCCACCAGCTGCTCCACGGGAGTAGGATGGGCAATCTCCTCCCGTGTGATTAACTACTTCTGAAAACCCACCAAAGTGTCAGCTTTGGGTCGGTTCTGACTCAACAGTACACAACAACAAAAACGAAAGTTGCTTTTGGTTTTTAATTTTTATTCGTTCATTGTTGCACATTTTCTTCCCTTTCTCTTCCTCTCCCCTCCCTCAGTGCACCTTGCAAAGCACCTCCTGTTGCAGATGGCTGTCATAAATATAATACCCAGTCATGAACTCGTGAAATTTTACACAATATGGGGGAGCCTGGAGGACATGATGCTGAGGGAAAGATCTTAGCCACAAAAGGACAAATACTGCACAACATGACTGTTACAAAATAGAACTGACATGAAGGGTTGAGGGAGAATAGGGAAAGAGTGGGTAGATAATGAACGCAGTGTTGGAACAGATGAGGAGAAGGGTGGCCATGTAGTTGTTAAGTTTTAAGAAGACTTTAAGGGATATTTTGGGTTTAAAGATGCTCTCAAGGAAGTGGTTTCAGACATTCATCTACACTCCATGGCTCCAGAATGTCTAGTTCATAAGTAGAGTTTTTAAAATATTAAGAATTATTTATTGCTTGCTTATTTTTTAAATGCTGAAGGAATATACTTTCCTAAATTCTTTTCCTAAGTCAAACCACAAAGGTTTATAAGAATCACAGGGAAATCACTTAACTGGTGTCTTCTAAGGAAACCTCTCATTGTAATTGAATTTCCAAATCTTCGGATTCAGATTCATGTTTTATGCAGTAGCACCCTCTTAAAATTTTTCCCTCCCCCTTTATCTTTTCATGTTGCCAAATTCAAGTTGAATATTTGAGAAATTGGAGGGTAATGGTCAAGGTGACTTGATGCAGTGCATCAGTGGAGTCCACGCTGGGAAACGCTAGCTCATCAGAGATAAGGTTAGAAATGGCTTACGGGCTGGAGAGCAGGAGGTGAGAAAGAATCACTCAGGGAAGCAGACAGGAAATGTTTAATAAGGTAAACAAGAGTACCAAGTAGGAGAAGCAATGGAAGAAGGCACATTGTATTAAAGTTACAGTGCATGCAATCCCAGAGGTGCATGGTTCAAATCCTCCAGATGCTCTGCTGGAGAAGGAATCGGGACAGTCTCCTCCTGTACCAGTCAGATCCGATTTGACGATACACACAAAAATAATAAAATAAAAAAGAAAAAAATAAAATTACAGTGCAGTAAGAATAACAAAGGCTAAAACAGTGTTTTTAACAGTTCAAGAAATTTAATTCTCATATGCCTTTGGTAATGGTTGGATAATTCTACTTAAAGATAATTCAGAAAAAGCTTGGTTAGTAGAGTTCATGACCTTTAACTTGAACTTGAAAAGAACTTAAAATATAGAACTTTAATGTAGCCTTGTCAGAAGAAAGAGAATGTGAACCACATCTGTGACTTGATAGCAGTGAATTCAGTGAGTAACCACATAGGAGCCCTGATGGCACACTCATTAAGTGATTGACTATTAATGAGAAGGTTCCCAGTTCAAACCCACCCATTGTCTTCATGGAGAAAAGGCCTGGTGATTTTACTGTTACAAAGATTACAACTTAGAAAACCCTATAGGACAGTTGTACTTTGTAATATAGAATGGCTTTGAGTTGGAATTGACTTGACTGACCACTTAAAGCAATAGTACAATAAATTAAAAAGAGAAAAAGCCCCAAAATCTAAAACAGGCAGAATCTGTTTGAATAATGTATTTTGTTTAACCCAGAATATCCAAAACATGATTTCAACATATAATCGTTATAAAAATTACTGAGATAAATTTACAGTTTTGTATTAAGTCTTTGCAACCTGTTTAAAACTTGTCTATATACCTAGCACATTCAAATTTAGAGTTGAATTTGTCTTTGGTATTAGTTAATTTCTGTTTAGCATCTATAAATTTAACAGCTATGAAAGTAGACTCATATACCAAATTTGTTCCAATCATACTTTAAAAATTTTTTCCAATATAAATTAGGCATTCATTCTAAAAGTTGAATGTAAAGATTGAAAAATAATTTCTCCCAATTTTAATAGGTTTATTTCAAGCACTTAATGTGGTCAGAGGTTACAGTTAGCCCAGTTTTAAAGAGAATGCAAAGAAAAACTTTGAAGGTAGAAGGACCAGGGTGTGCAAAGGTGTAGGGAGTAAGGACTTTGTCCTTATTTGAGAAGAAGATAGTGAGAGAGAAGCCTGAGGTGGCATTTGAGTGGCCTGGGTACAGTGAAAAGAATTTATTAGAGTGAGAAAAAAAGAAAGAAAATGATAGATATCAAACTTCCATTTAGGTAGTTTAATCTGGCCCCATTGGTTAGGATGTGATGGATTATGGATTTGAAAGGGAATGGCCTTCAGATGAGGCCAGTAATAAAGAGCTACTGGGTATTTCCTAGTGGAAAGCAGCTCAATGTACAAATGTGCTCCCCTGTCCCCCTCTTGTCCTTCTCCTCCTCCTCCACTCCTTCTTTCCCTCTCCCCATCTGCAGCACCATCTGCATCTGCTTTCAGAAAGAACTGTGCCATTACTCGACTTTCCTGGTCCTTCGCCTCTCACTTCCTTACCTAATCTCCCTTACCTGATTTCTGTTAGCTTGGCAAAAACATCTGTTAACCAGTGCTTTCCTAATTGTTGGTTGGGGCTTCCCTGAAATCCTTCTTCCGTTTGCCTCTTTGGGCTGAATTTGATCTGCTAAACATCTTTTTGGAAAACTCTCTTTGACCTGCCCTTTCCTTCCCTCTTGCACCTCTTTTTAGTCTTCATTACAGATCTCTCAGCTGCTTCTTTTCAGCATGTTGTCTTCTCTGAAACCAGTGACATTTGAAGATGTAAAACTGATCACGTTGCTCCACTGTTTAAATATTATTTAGATGTTTTCACACAGCCTCGCCTATCCAGGTCTCTTCAGCTCAGAGTATATTTGTGTTTAAATTTCACTTGCCCTTGAATGTTCATTTTTTAAAACTCCCATGATTCCTCTCTGCCCAGCAAATTGTGACTAATGTCTTTTATTTGTTAGTTTAGATCAGCTTTCTCATCTTCTGCTCTCCAGCTCTTGAACCATTTCTAACCTTGTCTCTGATGAGCTCACATGTTCATTTCTGAACACCTCTGCAGCACTGCATCACATCACCCTGAACATTACCCTTCAGTTTCTCAGATATTCAACTTGGCAAAGTGAAACCAATAAAGGAAAGAAAATAATTTTTAAAAGACTGATTCCTTCCTCTCACTGCTGTCAAGCCAGAACCACTTTGTAGCTGACCTTTTATTTGGTTTCTCAGGCCATAAATCGCACTAGAGGAGATTTCCCATCTTTCTCCTCCTGAGCCTCTGGGTGGATTTGAACCCCCAGAGAGGTCATGACCTTTGGCTTAGCAATGCAGCTCTCTACAGCCTAAGCCACCTGAGCTTCCTGAAACAATGACACTACTACATACAACTTGAATATGATTCCAAAGGTTTAGCAATTCAATTACAATGAGAGATTTCTTTAGATATACTTCAGGTAAGTGGTTTTCTTGTGATTCAGCAAAATTTTGTGGTCAGATTGGGGAAAAAAGATTGAAAAGACTATCCCTTCAGTATTTTTAAAAGATAAATAAATAATTCTTAAAATTATTGTAAAAAAATGACCTTTGAGCCTTACCTGGCAGAAGAGATGCCATGCTCAGGAAGGTAGCTTTCTCAGGGTAAGGGTCACCCACTGCGTTCTGAATATGCTGACCCCTGTGATTTCCTTAAAGGTGAGAACTCAACTGCATAATTTGTGGGAGTGGGGGATGATGTGCATACTTTCTTCTCTTAAAAAAATAAAAGAAAGGAAAAAAAGTACTTTTGGAGTTTTTTTAAAGTAGCATTATCTCATTTATTTACTTAAAAAGAATGAAAATAGTGCATCTGTACATTAAATAACCTGGCTATATTTCTAGTTCTTTTAATTCTTTGATAGAATCTTTCCACTGCTTTTTAAATAAACTCTAAGCATTTTAAAAGTTAAATTACTAGACCTCTTATATTTCCTTTTGCTATATATAACTGAAACTTCTACCCCTTTTGTGCTTTGGAATTGCCTTCAGTGGGTATATAGAGAAAAATAGGAGTTATATTTATTTTATATTTTGTTACCTTATTCTAATATTTTTAATTTTTTTTATGAAGGCTCTAATTAGTCATATCCCCATCATAAAATATTTGCTTCAGAATAATGTTAGTGCTTGTTTCCAATTTTTAAGGGAATATCTATAATACATAAACTATCCTGTTAACCTTAATAGAGACATTTAATATGCCAGCATTTACCTGTATCTAACTTAAGTAACATTTTAAAAAATTTTTTTAAAATGAATTTAAATGAACGTTTACAGAGACTTAGGGTTTCCAGTCATTCATTGTTGCACTTTTCTCCCTGCCCCCCCATTCACTCTTCTCCCTGAAAAGAAAAAGAAAAACTCTTTCATTGTTATGCAATCCCTCCTCCCAAGTCCACTCCACTATGCAGCCTTCACTCTGAAATTATGTAATGACAAGAATATCCATTCATGGCGAGCTCTGGTGGCCTAGTAGCAGGAAACGGCACTGCAATCCCAGAGGTGTGCGGTTCAAATCCACCAGATGCTCTGCTGAAGAAGGAGGAACAATTGCCTCCTGTACCAGTCAGATCTGATTTGACGGTACACACATATTAAAAAAAAAAAAAGAATATCCATTCATATATCCCTTTTAAACAGTTCTCTCCCTCATCTTTTTCAATGCAATATACATCATTCCTCCCCTTTTTTTTCTGTCTTCCTTCAACCCTGATGTCAGTTCCATTTTACAGTAGTGGCCCTGTGCAATATTTGTCCTTTTGTGACTGAGATATTTCACTCAGCATAATGTCCTCCAGGGTCATCCATTTTGCATAATATCTCATGAGTTTCTTGGTTTTCAGTGCTGCATCATATTCCATTGTGTGAATATACTGGAGCTTCTCTTAATTTTTTTGTTTATGGGCTCTTAGGTTTTCTCCAGCTCTTTGCTATTGTGAACAAAGCTGCAATAAACATGGGTATGCGTATATCTACCCGGGTGGCAGTTATGGTTTCTTTAGGGTAAATTCCCAGTAGTGGAGTTGCTGGGTCAAATGGTATCTTTATTTGCAACTTTTTTGAGAAAGTGCCATACAGCCTTCCATAATGGTTGCACCATTTTACACTCCTACCAACAGTGAATAAGGGTTCCAGTCTCTCCACAACCTCACCAACATTTGATGTTTGCTGTTCTGTTAAATTTTGCTATTCTTACTGGGGTGAGATGGTATCTCATAGTTGTTTTGATTTGCTTCTCTCTCAGAGCTAGGGATTTTGAACATTTATGTGCTTGTTTGCCAGCTGAATGTCTTCTTTGGTGAAGTGTCCATATCTTGTGCCCATTTTTCAATTGGATTATTTACCTTTATCTTGTTGTGGTGCGCAAGTATAAATTCTAGATATAAGTCCCTTATCTAACATGTCATTCCCAAAGACTTTTTCTCAGTCTGTGTCTTCCCTTTTTACTCTGTTGAGGAAGGTTTTGGATGTGCATAGGGATTTAATTCTTAGAAGGTCCCGTTCATCTAGTTTAACCTCTCCTCGTTGTAGATTTTCCAGGATGCTTGGAAGACTGTTTATGTTGTGAATTAGGACTTCTAGAGTTCTTCCAAGCTTTTCTTTAATAAAGTTTATAGTCCTTGGTTTTAAGTAACCATTTTAATACTTATTAAGTTTTACTACACAGGAAATACTTTTATTTTCCTGTTATTTATCTATCAAGTTTCTATGACTTTTGTTTATTGGATTATTCTTGTAGTCTATGAATGTTGTTGTTGTGTACTGTCGAGTTGGAACTGACACATAGTTGACCTTCTGGTGGGTTTTCAGAGGCAGTTAATCACACAAGAGGAGATTTGCCCATTTTTCTCCCATGGAGCAGCTGGTGGATTTAAACTGTGTGCCTTCAGGATTGCAGCTCAGCTTTTTACCATGACTGCCAGAGCTCCCGTAATCTAGGACAAGGTTTCTTAATAACCAGCTGTCTGTATTCTGCTGAGAATATTATGTGATAGCTCATACTTTTTGTATACTGCTATAGTTGTTTGCCAATGTTTTATATGCTGATTTCATATCCACATTCTAAGATTGACACCAGAACCATAAACCTACCAAACACATATTTCATTTATCTTTGTGTTTTATTTTGCATGTGCCTCTTTTAATATTCTTAATTGAGTTTGAACTGTGTGGGTGGGTTGGGGTAGGGAAAGGAACTATTTTGTTCCTTTGTGTATGCAAAGCCTCTAGCACCTAATACCTTCCATGTGCTTGTTTTCCTAAGAAAGGTAAAGGCTTTGGATTTGAATAGAGTTGAAATGATGGCAGTTTATAGAGAAGGCATAACTTAGGAGATGCTAATAGACTTGACAGGTATTTGGACATGGAGGAAGCAGCTGGGAACCAGGGATTAGTTTCAGTGTAACTAGCCAGAAGTTTGAAGCCAGATTTCTACTAGGGGGAAAGTTGGAACAAAAATAAGAGACAACTCCTGTTCGCTCTCAGGTGTCTTTTTAATAGGATACAGAGGGAAGTTAAATCATTAAAAAAAATCTTACAAATTGAAATAGGAAACCTTATTGCTTCTTGAATAGTTTCTAAAACAAAGATTCCTGAGATTAACATGCAGACCAGGATCAACCATTCTAAACAGTGACATTAAGTGACTGAATAGAAGATATAGCTATTCAACCTTTGTATGGTGGGGACCTTGTGGAAGCATTAGTCTGTGGGAAGAGGATTTCTTCAGATTGAAGTGCTTGATGTAGTTAGAGAATGATGATGAGTTAAGTAGTAGTTTCTGTTGATGAACATGTTCTATGTTACTTACTTTCACATTTTAATGTGCTGCAGGCGTGAAAGCATTCTCTCCCCTTTACAGATGATGACACTGAAGTTAAGAGGTCAGTCATTATACTGGAAATCACATGGCCATCAGTGATGAAACTGAGCATAGAATCCAAGTCAATCTAACTGTAAAATTGATGATTCTGCTATAACAGGATAGAGTAAATAAAGTGGAGAGAATGTTTTGAAGTTAAAGGAGCAAAACATTGTTCCTAGAAGAGCAGCCCTGTTCTCTGGATGATGAGGAGGAAATGTGAGACTTCATTTATTAAGCTTAGTTTGTCAGTACCCCTAGAGAAGGTGGTTTATGCAAAGTGTGGTACCCAGTGGAGAGCTCTGGTGGCCTAGTCTGTAGAGTGATGCCGTGAGAGCCAAAATGGACTGTGGCCCTAGCAGTTCAAATCCACCAGCAGTTCCAAGGCATTATGATGGATGGTGTCCTACATTTTCAATTTACAGCCTCAAAAACCCAGTGGAA
>NW_006399773.1:445415-446856 GCF_000299155.1 Elephantulus edwardii
GGATCTTGTTTAATCCTTCTTAATATTAGTTACAGTTAAGATGGTGTGTGGATAGTTGCTGTAGAGGTGACACCTATTCAGAGTGACACTGTGTCAGTGAAGGGAATGTCTGATCTTGCACCGTCTTCATGATCATGAATATGTTTAACTCTGGGTTTGGAACTGTTGGCTCATTTCTACCTACGGTGCCAATCTTCCAAAACTGTACTATTGCAGACCGAGGGTCCCAAAGAATAGAATAATTTTATAATAAAGAGACAAACAACCAGGAATGAGATAAAGCAGAGAGCATAAAACAGGGGGTTAGCAGTTCTCAACTGAAGACCTCGAGCCATGCTTCTCTGAGTATTTATATAGAATCACAAGGAAGTACAAAACAAAGGATAATGGTGAAATCTTTTACAGATAAGGCCAAGTTCCTCTTTATGTTAATCTCAAGAGGGAGGGATTCATTAGATAAAAACTAAGAACAATGTTGACTCCTAAGGAATGCCCCATTGTCACAAGGTGACCTTCAGCTTGTATTAAGCCTCCCTCACTTCCCAATACAGCATTTGGTCTACTATTATTAAATTTGATATTCGGCTTCCCTCACTGTACTAGACACTGCTCTGTTGTGATATGTAAAGTTTTTATTAACTAATTTCTACAAGTAAGACCACTGAGCCTTTTTTTCCTCGTCTGCCTAAGTCTGGAAGTGAAACTGTTGGAAGTGGAGTGAACCAGATGGAGAATTGATCATTTATATACTCTGTCCTCTGTCCTCAGAAGACCTAAAAAAAATGTAAATCTTACTTATCTAGTTCATTATCATTTTAAAGATAGAAATGTCAGGCTTCCAGAATAGTCGTGGTAATAAAATGATATATTTAAATATTCGCTTTGATTTAAATACATTACTTTTTCCCTAAAACAGATTGGCCCTGTTGCTTGGGATTTTGGGTAACCCTGGAGAGTAAAAGAATGTTCTTTGAAAGCAAGGAGGCTGCATAAGCCCCCAAGCACTTATAAAATCAGTTCATCTGCACGCGTTCAGTCTTGACTTTTGCTCAGCATCTTGCTAGGTTCTGTGCTTTCTGTAGCTATAAGTCAAATAGACATTTTGGTTTATGAGATTCCATCTCACTTGGGAAGCTACTGAACTCCTAAAGCAATTTATTCCATCAGGGAGGATTTATTGAGTATTGAGTACCGAGCTCATGTTAGGCACTGTGCCCAACATAAAGTGTACAGTGGTGAGCAAAGCAGACATCTCCTTGCTGTCGAGATCCTCAAAATTAATGAGGGTGGCAAACTTTAAATGTGTGTGTATGTGTCTTTATATTTTGTGAAAATATGTGAAGGGTTTGGGTGCATTTGAGCTGAGGATTTAAATTCTCTAAATAGCTCTATCCTGGAAAACTTTGTATATTGTGTGTATGTGAGCCCCAATTCTGTCTGT
>NW_006399773.1:448491-450259 GCF_000299155.1 Elephantulus edwardii
TTTTTTTTTTGGCTGTTAAATTCCATCATGTCTTTATGGTTGAGATGTTTATATTCTATTTATTGAAGTTTTTATAGTATTTTTGTCCTTAATGTACCATGTATTAAATGCCTCCAAGCAGAATCAACAATTACAAAGCTGCCGTATAAGAAATTTTGCCAAATTTGTGGAAACTTAGGTATGCTTCGTTGACCGGTCTTGTAAAAAATCAGTATTAGAAATTCAGATACCGAAATCCAGTGTTGTTGTTGTTACGTACTGTCGAGTCACTGTGACTCAGAGTGACGCATACCCACTGCTCCCCAGTTAATTCCAACACATGGGGCGTCTCCATCAGGTGTCTGAGGCTGTGAATCACGTGCTCACTGCTCCTCACTGCTGGTGGAGTGGTTCTAACTCATTCCTGACCCTCTGTTGGGTTTCCAAATCTGTCAAGATGGCCCGTGTTGCTCTCTCAGGGTTGCTAGCGCATTCCAACCTCCAGAAACCTTTCAAAAAGTAAATCATGTTAGGCATGTTGAAAACGTTATTCTCAATTTTAATACTTGGAGATTGAAACAATTTGTGTGTATCTTATCAATTTTGAATAATTGAATCATTCAATGGAATTGAATCATCACAAGTTTTGAATAATTGAATTACTGAATTGAAATATCATGAATATATTTCATGACTCTTAAGTAAATAATGAGTTTATGATCAATTAGTTCACTATCATGAATCTATATTATATTTTTAAGTAAATAATGAAAACTTCTAAGTTTTCATTGTTTGGAGAAT
Organism: Elephantulus edwardii; assembly: GCF_000299155.1. Lineage (NCBI taxonomy): Eukaryota > Metazoa > Chordata > Mammalia > Macroscelidea > Macroscelididae > Elephantulus > Elephantulus edwardii. Next base: position 449,272 of record NW_006399773.1, read on the forward strand.
TAATTAGGTCAGTAGATTCCCCAACCCCTACCCCACCACAGAACAAGCAAAACACTTGTTGCAATTTAGTTGATGGAGACTCAATGTGATCGTATCCATATGTATCCAAATAGAACTGTCAGTAGGTTTATCACTTACTGATACTTAGAAGTAAATCACCAGGCCTTTCTTCCTTAGTACCACTGGATGAACTTGAACTCCAAAACTTTAGCAGCTAAATGTGTTAATTATTTCCATTTCTCAGGGATTTCTTTTTTCTAAGTGTGAAATTTTATGAAAATGTTAAGATAAAGGGGCAATAAGTAGGTGATTTTTAAATTCTTTCTCATAAACTACTGATTTGATGCCATTGAGTTGTGGTTTTGGAGAAGAGTACTGAATATCCCATCGACTGTCAAAAGAACAAACAGGAAGGTCTTGCAGCTAGAATGCTCCTTGGAGACAAGAAGACAGGTTTGTCTCACATGCTTTGGACATGTTGTTAGGAGAGGCCTTTCCTTGGAGAGGGACATCATGCCTGGAAAGGTGGAGAAAAGAACTCGGTGAGATGGATTACACAGTGCTGCAGCAGTGGGCTCAAGTATGTCAGAGATGATGAGAGGCACTGGACAGGACAGGGTTCAGATAAGTTGTTCATAGGGTCACTATGAGTTGTGCTTGACTGCACGGCACCTAACAGCAACAACGGCAATACTTTGGAAAAAACATTATAGTAGATGAGTTGTGTCTGACTCATAGTGATCATCATTTCTCTGAGGCTGTCAAGCTTTGGATTGATTTGGACTACTTATCTCTATGTTCCAAAGCAAGGGAACACTGCATGGTTCAAAATTGGGAAGGGCGTACGCCAGGGATGCATCCTATCTCCATACCTATCTCCATACCTTTTCAACCTATATGTAGAACAGATTATCCGGGAGGCTGGGCTCTATGAGGAGAAATGTGGGGTCAAGATTGGTGGACAATTTATCAACAATCTGCGTTATGC
>NW_006399773.1:451649-455561 GCF_000299155.1 Elephantulus edwardii
AATTGGGATGGGTGTATCGGAGATCGTGTGATTGGCTCAGGACAGAGCGGAGTTTGAGTCGCAAGTGACTCAATGGCACATAACAACAACAACCACCTCTATGTTCATACCCTGATATGTATGCACTATCTTACCTTCTATTTGACTTAATCTACCCAAATACAGACATACTGTAATTCCAGATTTTGTATGTGGTGAGTGGTCTTTATTGATGAGATTTTAATTGAACAGTAGGAGAATAAGTTAAGTGTTTTGGTTTTGCCTGTTTCTGTTTGAAGATACGTTTGTGATGCCCATTGGTCAGTACACTTAGCAATTGTTGCAAATAAACCTCATTTTCCCTAATTTACTGGGAAAAGTTGGTTTTTCTAGTGTCATTTTCAAACCTGCATTGAAGAGATTTCTCAGATTTTTTGTAGAGTCAAGCATAATGTTAATGAAGATTCTGAGAATAATTTGTACATTACACCTCTCAGTTTTAGAATGTTAGAGAACAGATTCTTCAAAAGAGTAGGCAGATGGCCATAATTCTAGGGCTCTTGTTTTCATAAGAAGGTGTATTTCCTGGAGACGATGTGACGTATATCTGACATTTGTCTGCTTCACTCTGTTCCAGGCTTAAAGTTTTCCACTTTACCATACAGTTAGTTTTTTGTATGCACTTAGGAGCTGGTTAAGTATTAGAAAACCCTGTTGTGTTTTACCATAGGCATTATGCACACTTTGAATAAACCAGAGAATTTAATTTATGCCAAGTTAAGAAGACAGAAAGCATCAAAAGAAGATGGAGGGACTAAACAGAGTCACTGAACCAGAAAGAATTCACTGCCACTAAAAAATTTCAGGAAGTACCATATGAGCAGGAACTAATGGTAGTGCAGGAGGAAGTTCAAGCTGCATTGAAAGTAATGGCAAAAAACAAGGCCCCAGAAGTCAGTGGGATACCAGTAGACTTGTTTCAGTTAACAGATGCATCCCTGAATGCACTCATGAGTCTGTGAAAGGAAATTTGGAGGACAGCTGTCTGGCCAATCAATGGATTGGAAGAGGTCTGTATTTGTACACATTTCCAAGAAAGGTGATCCAATAAAGTATGAAAACTATCAAACAATATCATTAATATCACCTGCAAGCAAAATTTTGCTGAAGATCATTCAAAAACAGTTAGAGCTGCACATGTATAGGGGACTGACAGAAGTTCAACCAGAATTTAGAAGAGGCTGTGGCAGCAAGGTTATCATTGCTGATGTCAGATGGATCCTGGCTGAAAGTAAATAATAGCAGGAGAAGGTCTATTGATGTTTTATTGACTGTGCAAAGGTATTTGACTGTGTGGATCATAACAAGTTATGGTTAACATTGAGAAGAATTGGAATCCCAGAGCACTTAATTATGCTTATGTGAAACCTATACCTAGACCAGGAGGCTGTTGTATGACCAGAGCAAGGAAGCACTACATGGTTTAAAATTAAGAAGTTGAGTGTGTCAGGTTATATTCTCTTTACATCCCTGTTCAATCTGTATGCTGAACAAATTGTTCAAGAAGCTGGGCTTTATGAGAAGGAATGTGGCATCAAGATCAGAGGGAAATTAATCAATAACCTGCGTTATGCAGATGACATAACCTTGCTTGCTGAAAATGAGGACTTGAAGGATTTGTTGCAGAAGATCAAAGAATGAAGCCTTCAGTATGGATTGCATCACAATGTCAAGAAAACAACGATTGTTACCACTGGACCTAGGCAGCATTATGATGGATGGAGAAAAAATTGAAACTGTCAACACCTTCATCTTACTTGGGATTGCAATGCAGCTTTTTGCCACTAGGCCACCAGAGCTCTCTTTTCATCTTGGATTCATAATTAACACCCTTGGTACCAGTAGTCAGGAAATCTGGAGACATATTGCACTGGGAACATCTGCAGTTAGGGACCTCTCCAAATTATTGAGGAGTAATGATGTTAGTTTGAGGACTAAGGTGTGTCTGATTGAGGCCATCGTCTTTCTGATCAGTTGCTGTGTATCTGAGAATTGAACAGTGAATAAGGATAACAGAAGAACTGAAGTCTTTGAGCTGTGGTGTTAGAAAAGGGCATTGAATAGCCCATGGATGGCCAAAAGAACAAAGAAATATGTTTTGGAGAAGGTGCATCCAGAGTTCTCTTTGGAGGCAAGGATGATGAGGCTTTACCTCATATACTTCAGGCATGTTGCTAGGAGAGGCTATTCCTCGGAGAGGGACATGACGTTTGAAAAGTTGGAGGTTTGACAAAGGAGAGGAATACCCTTGACCAGGTGGATTGACGTGGTAACTGCCTCAGTGGGCTCTAATGTGTCAGGACGAATGAAGATGGCACAGAATAGGACAGGGTTCAGATATGCTGTTCATATGGTTTCTATGGGTTGCACTTGACTCAATGACACCTAAGAATAACAACATAATGACAGAGATGTGTACAATATATGCCCTGAAAAGTTAGCAGCGTCAACATTTAAGCTTCTGCTGATTAAATTCTTATGGCACAATGAATGGCTGATTAAAAACCTGAAGTTATTCTCTGTGGTTAGTTGGACTGAATTAAAATTGCATCTCCCAAGAGGTAATGTAATTAAGACATTTAATTGATATTAGTCCTTTTTATTAATGTATCGTGTTTCTCTGTCACTGTACCAGAATTGCGGTTGTAAAACACCAGGGGCATATTGTTGTTGTTGTTATGTGCCATCAAGTCATTTGCAACTCATAGCGACCCTAGGTGAGCCCTAAATGCCGTTCTATCCTGTGCCACCTTCACTGTCTCAAACACACTCATTCCCACCACTCCACTCACAGAATCGATCCATCTCATACTACAGTTTGAAATAATTTTTTAGGTGGTAGTTTGTGTTGTTTGATGTGAACAGAATATTGTTGCCCTCTTGCATCTCTTTAGAAATGCAAAAATTTGCTTAGTGAGTGTGGGACCAACATTATTTTATTTGGGGAAGAAATGATTCCATATTTTAGTGATGTCTTATGTTGCTTTATGTACAGTTCCATGACTGCCTTTGAGGGTTGGTTGATCATAAGATTCTCTGCATCTTCACCTTGGCAAAGTCTTGAGACATCAAGTCTGGTCTCATAGTATCTTTAAGAAGTACTTGTTCATGCAGCTTGAACTCATGTCTTTTGTCTTTAGAACTAATAAATGATTCAAGTGCCCTGACTTACATCTGTCCCCAGATTGTCATTGTTGAATGGCTCTGACTCATGCCTTTTCTCTGATGCATAATTAATGGTTTTACCAGGAATGGTGGTTGTTTCTGATGTCTGTTCTGTACCAATATCATTTTAAATTAGACATGTGGCCATCTAGAAACAGGATTCTATATTTTAGCTTCTCTAGCTGCTGGGAGCACTTTTTGTTCTGGCCAGGAACTGTAAATAGACTTGTGTGGCAGCTTCCTTACTAAACCTTCTTTGAGAGAGATGGGGAGAGAGCTTTATCCTTTGCATTCTTTTTCTCCTAATATTAAGTCTTGCATCTTTGATTATGACTGTCACTGTTTTAGACCATGGTTTGAGGCCCCAAAGTCAGTGCAGCAAGTAGAACCCAGATCTTTGATATTTGAATGACATCACGGAGTGAAAGATCAGCCTTGCACCATGTAATTAATTAGACTGTTATTTTGTTATTTTACAATAAGCCTTTTGTTTGATCTTTTGTTGTTCTGAGTTTTCAATCATAGCAGGTGAACCTAAATCCAGAAAGTACAGCACACAATAGAAGTTGTTACAAACTCTAGTGGCCTAGTGGCAAGAAACTGTGCTAGAGTCCCAAAGGCACTTGGTTTGAATCCACCAGCTGCTCCGTGGGAGAAAGATATGAAATTTCTCCTGTGTGATTAACTGCCGCTGGAAACTCACTGCAG
>NW_006399773.1:457086-480238 GCF_000299155.1 Elephantulus edwardii
TTATTTAATTTGGCAAACTGCAGGTTGGCTTTCTTTAACAAAAAGATAGGCCCACCTAAGGGTACTAGGTTAACTTCAGCATCCTCGGACATCAGATTGAAACATCTGTCTTTCACCCTTTCATCTGTCTGTCCCTTTCAGAAATATTAAGGAGCAACTCAGATTGACCTGACTTGGGTTACATGCCCGCCCATGAAATGGTCATGGGACCAGCTTGATACACATATCCACAGTGCTTCGTAGAAGCAAGGAGGGAGACTTCATCTCACACGCCTTGAGCATGCTGTCCCGAGCAATCAGTTCCTGGAAAAGGAAATTGTGAAAAAGCCCTTTACTTGGAAAAGTGGTGGATCAGCAAAAAGAGAGAAAGCTCTTCAGAAGATGGATTTGACCCAGTGTCTCCAATAGTGGGCGTCTGCAGAGCTTGTGAGACGGGCATATGATCAGGCAGGGTTTCCTCCTGTCATGCAGATGGGTCAGAGTCAGCTTGGTGGCACCTACAGCGACAACAGCATCAGGACCCTTGGGCTGGAGGGAGGGAAGTCTTGACAGAGGGTAACAGTATTGGCCGTGTTCATGAAGTAGAGAAAACAGTGTTTATTGAGATTGATAAACACCCTGCGAATGATTTATGATTGTTGTTGTTGTTGTTGTTGTTGATTGTCTTCGAGTCAAGCACGACTCATAGGGACCCTATGAACAAACGGCCTGAAGCCTCTCTACAGCTTTATAAGTTATGATTATAGAATTCTTATTCTTTTCTTTCTCAGAAGCAGGCCATGTTTGGAAAAAATCAAGGCCTGCTAGTTTGCTTTGGATTTGGTTTTGAGTTGAAGATGTGACGTTTGGCAAGGTACCTCCCCCTTTTTTGCATTTTGATGAGAAAGAATCCTCGGCACATTATCATACTATGAAAAAAACAGTTACTACCAATTCAGTTCCTATTCACGGTTACATAGTTATTAATAGCCTCTGTGCAAATCTCTTCAATTTCTTTTTGTTTTGATTATGTTGAACTAACGCTAGTACTGGAGCTTTGCCCTAAGTGTCCGTCTTTTAGGTTATTACATCATGGAAAATATTCTAGTGTTATAAATGTCACCTAAATTCTAAGATGAGAGATTACATCTAAGGAAGTAACACAATGGTTTAATGATCAGTTGCTAACCAAAAAATGTCAGCAGTTCAGACCCACTAGATGCCTTATGGGATAATGAGGTGGCAGTCTGCTTCCGTAAAGACCCCACAGCCTTGGAAACTATGAGGCTGTTTTACTCTGTTCTGTAAAGTTGCTGTGAGCACAAATTGATTCAGTGGTGATGATGTTGGAGTGGTTTTTGTTTCTGGCATTTTGTTGTGTGTATTTTTATGTTTGATCTATATACATAAAATAAATTTCATCAGTAAAAGTTCTTTTTTTTTTTTACTTTGCTAGAAATAAAATCATAATTCACAAAAGACCAGTTTCTTGGAAGGTGATGGGGCCCTGTGATACAGTTCTGTGAAGATCTCTGCATACAGGCCTGTGGATGAAGGCCTCGAAGGGCTCCTTCAGGCTGGGTGAGGTCACAACACAGTGCCCTCTCTTCCAGGTGCCTTTCAAGCAATGTGATGACATTTCAGAGACATTTCAGGGGTGGAGATGCATTGCTTATGGAAGTACTGGATTTATTAATCTGGTTTTAAGTCCGATATTGATGCATAAAGTATGTTCTTGACTTTGAAGAGCTCCAAGATTTCCCCATGTACCAAAGGGGGCTGGGCCACCTAAGGTTATCAGTGGCTGATTTTTGAGAAAGCAGATTGTCAAGCCTATTTTTCAGGATTCTGCTGGTAGACTCAAAGCACCTTCCCCTGCCCCAGCAAACATGTTAACCCAAGACATTCTCTGCAATTAAAGAAAAAAAATCATTAGAGATTTGTGTTGTTCGAGCCATTTAAATCATTGTCAGTTATTCAGGCCACACAGAAGAAGGGAGAAAAGCGTTTGATGTTTGATAATCCAAGAGGAATATCTTCTTTGAAGAACATTATCATCTACGAGAAAAGTCTTTTCTGATTGGAACCCAGTAAAGGTAAAGCTCGCTCTAGTCCCCAGTGAGAAGGAGAAATGAGGACCACAGGGTCACGTCTTGGGAAAAAAATGCTGGCTTTGGTTTCTTTCATTTCCCTGGAGTTCACCAGGCACATTCAACTGTGACACATGTTGTCTCAAAAGAGCTCACTTCTCCCAGAGGCTCAGGGAGCCTAGAGTACAGTGCTATAGTGCGAGCTGTTAATGTAAACGGAAATAAACCAGTCAAATGAACCAGTTGCCCTGGATTGGACGCTGTTTATGGCAGCCCCTTTCTGACGTAATGTCTAGAGTAGAACCGCCCAGTAGGAATTTCATGGCTGCGATCTCTCTGTGGCAGATCACCAGGCTTGTCTTCTGACGTGCTGCTGGGTGGAATCAGATGGTTAACTTGTTGATTAGCAGCCAAATAATTATCCATTTAGGATGGATAAGCCAGGCCTCCCCTGGCTCTTTTCCTACTTCCATGCAAAGTGAGAAGGATCTCAGCTGGCATGGTTCATTGAAGGCTCTTGTTAGGTGCCATTGAGTTGAGTACAACTCATAGGGACCCCACGACCAAAAGGTTTGAACCCAGTTCTATCCTGCACTATCCTCATACTTCATGACACATAAGAGCCCATTACAGTAGTCACTGCATCAGTCCACCTGGTCAAGTGTTTTCTTCTTTGCTGACCCTTCTGTTAACCCAGAGGTTGACAGTTCAGATCTACCAGTGACATTATGGGAGAATGCTGGGAGCTCTCCTGTGATACAGTCACCACCTTGCCCACTTGATGAAAGATAATTCCAAGTGGAATTTGACTGGACTTAACAGCAGTGGGCTTGGGTCTGAAAAGTATAAGCCAGGTCTGGGTGAGAGCTGTTGCCTCGTGAACTAATTGTGGAGTGAGGCAACATGTTAATTTTTCTTTTTATTCCCAGAAGGTATACAGTTAAGATGTTTCTTTGAAGATAGGAGACATAAGCACTTTATGCTTACAAGTAGCCAGTGTCTCTGAATGAAAGTTCTAAGATGTGAAGTTCATTTGCAAGGTGAAAAAAACCCTTGTCTACTGTTATAAATATCTGAAGTAAGATAGAAGGCTGGGACAAAAATAGGTTTCTGAGAAATGCGTGGTGATTTTTGCTTACTGATAATATTACAGCTTTATCTCTTGCTCTTGTCTGGAGAATGTCAGGCTATTTGGGTCCTTGCCTATTTTCCCAAAGCTCACATTCCATTGCACAAGTCAACCTTGCTCAGAAGGTTCTTCTCTTCTTGTGAATTCAAATTGTTGGCATGTTAGAGTTGCTTACATATCATTTGTGAACATTGTGTTTAAATGCTGTTATGCTTTTGTGCATTATAATAAAGGACAACATGAATATTATTCTTACTATATCTGTTATAACCTATGTGAAAATAAGACATATTAAATGTTGTTATTTTTATTTGCCCTCCTTCTTCCAGCCTAATTTGATCTGACTTGCTAATTTCATTGCCAAACTTGCTTAACTATCTAAATTTCCAATTAATTGACTTGATAGTTTTAAATTTTATGAGACTGAAATGAAAACAACAATAATATTTTATGAATCTTCACATTCTTTCAGTATTATCACTACTACGAGAAGATACAGGAATTTGAAAAAAATTAGATGAATTAGTTCAAGGGGAAAAGCTCCCTCTAGTGTTTTTCGGAATAAATACAAATGCTATTGTACTGTACATTTTTTTTAAAGGAAAAAAATCCCACAACCATTTAATAAAGCAAATAAAAAAACGGCACATTATTGCTGTTAGGGAGCGCTGGTGGTCTAGTGGCAAGAAGCTGCACTGCAATCCCAAAGACTTATGGTTCAAGGCCACCAGCCGCTCCACAGGGTGATGGGCAGTCTCCTCCTGTGCAGTTTACTGCCTCTGAAAACCCAGTAACGGGTCAGTTTCTACTCTGTGGTACACAACAACAACAACAACAACAACAACAACAACGACATTGCTGTAAGTTGATTCTGACTCACGGCCGTTCTGTAAGAGTGGAACAGCTCGGCAGGATTTCTAAAGCTGTGATTTTTGCAGAAGGCCCTGCCTTAGCTTTCCCGAGCAGTGCAGCACGTTAGTTCCAACCACGGACTTTGCCCTCAACAGCTGGGCACTTACCCACTGTGCCACCAGGACTCCTTATTAAGGAAATGATGGTTCTCATTTGATTAATAGAAGCATGCCATTGAAAAGACAGATCTCACATTGATAGCAGACCTCCTAGTTCCAGATCAGTAATTACATAGCTGGTCACTATGGGTCACGGGCAACTCGAGGGCACATAATAACAGCAGCAGCAGCATACATGCATACTTCTGGAGATGCTTATACCTGGCCCTGTGTTCTGACTGCTGTTCATTGCCTTTGAGTTGGGTACAGGGCATAACGACCCTGAGAACAATAGATCTGAGTTGTTCTGTCTTCTCCCGTTTTCACCTTCATGATTGCTACCTGCTCAAACCCGGGTTTCAGCCCCCTTTCAGGGTCTTCCTCTCTTCTGTTGACTTTTCCCAGCATGATGTCTTTTTCAAAGTTTTTTCACCTCCTGACAGCATGCCCCAAATATGTAAGACAAAGTTCTCAATTACAACTGAGAGTTGCAGAAAAAGAAAAGTAAAATTTAACTTGATTACACATATGTAAGAAATTTGATTTTCTTGAATTGTCTTTGAAATCTAACTTTTGTCTCTTGATTCTGTCCAATTAGAAGAGAAACCGAATTCAAACCACTGATCTTTCGTTTGTAATCAAGTGCATAACCACTGTGCTCACAGGGGCCCTACTGCCCTGGTGGTTGTTGTTGTGTGCCGTCGAGTCAGAAAACCATCCCATAGCTGACCCTCCAGTGGGTTTTCAGCAGCTGTAAATCTCATGGGAGGAGATTGCCTGGCCTGGTTGGATTGTTTGTATCTGCTGTTTTGGGTTTCATTTCTGACTTTTCTTATGAATGTACTTTAAGAAAGCTTTTCCCATCAGCATTATCCCCAAATCTCTTTTATTGAGGTCACCTGAGATCTCATGCTGAGATCCTTCTTGGAAACTTTTCTTACTTGGTTTCCAGAATATCAGTGTTGCCTGATTTTGCTCCAAGTCCTTGCTGTCCCTCTCTTCTCCTTCCACATTCATCTCCAAAACTACAGCAATTGTATACCTCTGGGGTTCATTTTTGGTGATTTCTCTCTATGTATGTGTGTCTCCGATGTCATTTACACTTGCCCTTGTCATGAGTGTATGCATCTCTTAGCTTTTAACCCATTCACATGTGAAGTGAACTCCAACACACATCTCTTGGCTTTTAACCTTATTCACATGGGAGCTCCAACATTGCTTTGGCTTTTAACCTCACTCACATTTGAACTCCAATGTGCATCTCCTAGCTTTTAACCCATTCACAGTGTGAACTCCGACATTTACCTGCCCACTAACATTGCTCTTTGGATGTGCATAAGCACCTCAAAAACTAATGAAACTAAGGTCATGATTTCTTGAGCACCTTGCCCTCTGCTTGTGATCTGCTTCTAATTCCTTTGGCCAAATATTTTTAAGTCATTCTTGACTCTTTTTTTCCCTTTACATCTCAGTCCTTTCCATCTTCTTGACTGTATTTTTATGCATGTACCTGCAAGCTGGCCTCTGCTTACGTCTCCCATGCCATTGCTCATGCTCAGCTCCTGCTTTGTTATTGCCCCACCTACAGGTCCCAGAAACTGCTAGATCCTTGGCTTGACTTGACTCCAACCCCTACAAAGGCCACCGGCCAGGAAGAGGGAGGCCTATCAGTGGAAGGACACCAACCAGTTCTGGAGAGTTGTATCTGCAGGTGTCAGGGCAGTGGATGGGCTGAAGGCTCTGATTGACTGGTACCATAGATTCCAGAACCAACTTACTGATGCCCCAAAAAGCAGTTGAGGGAATTCTCTAGAAACATAAATTAGATTTAAAGACTGCCAAGAGAACAAACAAACTTATCCTAGAGAGGATGAAGCCATGGAGAGGGTAAAACCAGGCTGCTCCTAGGAGGCAAGGATTTTGAAGCTTCGTCTCATATACTTTGGGCATATGGCCAGGAGGAACTTCCCCATTACAGAAGGACATCATGCTTGAAAGGGTGGAGGGACAGTGCAGAAGACCTGGATGAGATGGATTGATACAGTAACTGGGGCAATGGAGATAGGTGTGTCAGAGTCAGTAAGACTGGCTCAGGATAGGGCAGGCGCCAGACCCTGTTGTACACAGGGTCACTATGAGTTGTAGGCAACTTGATGGTACAGCAACAGCAAAAACAAAACCAACAGCAAATTAGATTACACCAGTTATCTACACAACCCCCTACTGGCGACTTTTGTCTGGTTAAGTGTAAAAATAAAAGAATATAATTCATAAAGACCATGTTCTACATTCTGTTGTGCACCTGTGCTAAACAGTGACTGAGATGCTAAAAGCTAGTGTGTGACCATTAAAAGTGTCTGTCCTTGTCCAAAAACAAGAGTGAACAAAAGCAAAGATGCATAAGAACAAATTGCTCAGTGGCAACAAAGTGCCTCAACAGCCTTGACCCTGAGATCAGAAGAACTAGATGGTGTCCAGCTTCCACACCAATCTCTTTAAAGGGATCATGATGGAGAGCCCTGGATAGAGTGGGAAGGAACTGTCAAATAAACTCAAAAGCAGTAAGAAGACCAGTCTTTTTTTTTTAAATATTTTTTTATTGGGAAAAACATATTGGGGGTACAAGGAGGTGAGGGTTAGGGACAGAAGGGTGAGGATGGGCCAGGATGCAGTTGCAGAGCTGCACAGTTTGGTCGGTGGGGGCAGCAGGTGAAGGAAATGATGAGGGTCCAGTGGGGACCAGATGCTACAGAGGAATGACAAGCATTTTCCAATAGTAATTAAACCAACTGTCTTATTGATTTGGGAATTGGATGCCGACTCTCTGGCTTCTTCATGCTGAACAGGGGCGTAGATGTAAAGGGGGGAAGGGAGGACGCTTTATCACCTTACTGGTGGTCTTGGGTTACAGCTGCTTGCCTTCTTGCTCTGTTAGAAGATATTTTCCTGTCATTTGCTCCCCTCTGGACTGCAAAGTGTTTTCCCAGGTGGGTCCAGTGGGGATGGCTGGTTGAACCCAGAGGCTCCATCCTCCTTTGCTTCCTTATCTGTCAGTTGTATTTCCTTTTTGTCACTGGCACTGGGTTCAGGGTCAATTCTGGAGTAAAACTCAGAGTTAAGGTTACTTATAGGAAAGGGAGCAAACCTAGAGAGAACCAACTTGTGAGTTACAAATAGAAGGGCTTTGAGGGTGTTGCTTTCAGGTTTACTGGGAAGGGGGGGAGGGTGGCAGAAGGTGGCCTAGGTAACATTCTCTGGATACCCTAGGCATTCTTTTTTTTGTCTTCTCCTTCCCCACCCAGGGGTCAGATGGCACAATCTGGGGACTGAGGAGCTCACCCTGAGGGCCGCGACGGCTTGCCCCAAGCCGCAGGCCGAGGGCAGCCCGCCCCGGGCAGAAGGCCACAACGGCTCGCCCCGGGCAGGGGGCCAAGGGCAGCCTGCCCTGGGCAGAGGGTCGTGACGGCTCGCCCCGGGCAGAGGGCTGAGGGCAGCCCGCCCCGGGCAGAGGGCCGCTACGGCTTGCTCCAAGCTGGAGGCCGAGGGCAGCCCATCCCGAGCAAAGACCAGTCTTTTTAATGGTACTGAATTCACCCCACCTGTTCAACAACAGCAATAACAACAATAGTACACAAGCCTGCGAGGGAAACACTAATATCAGGGAGAACTGTAGTCCTTGGAACAGTCAACTGTACAAGATAAACAAGACGGAATATCTTCAGGGGCAAAGCTCAGAAGGCAGAGAAGGACTGATGGAAATGGGAAGAGTGTTATTTGGTGGGGATTGTGATCAGTGTCCCCAAACAAAATTTGTATTAATTGTTGAATGTAAAGCCAGTTTACTCTGTAAACATCCCCTGAAATGATAATAAAAAAGTTTGGTGGGTTTTGTTTTGTTTTAAAAATGAAAAACCCAAGCCCTTCAAAGTCCCTGCATGATTTCAGTCTTCCCTGCACCCCACATTCATCTTCCCCCTTCGCTCCTCCTCCACTCTGCTGATGACTCACCAGCTCCAGCCGTGCTGGCTTCTAGCTCGAGGCAAAGTCTGCCTTGGGCAAACCACACTTGGTGTTCTCTCTGGCTGAGATCTGTCTTCCCCAGGTATTTGCTTGGTTCACATCCTTGCAGACTTTAGATCTTTTCCAGAACACCTTCCCCTAAAATCACAATTATTCTGTCACTGCCCCTTTAACTTTTTGTTTCCTTTCTTGTAATTCTTTTTCTCCTTGGAATTTTTTTTTTCTGTCTGAAACTCCTGATATTTTACTGATCTGACTTGGGATTTTTCTATCCCTGATAAAAGCAGAGTAGGCAGAATTCCTGCAGGAAGGTGTTTAGCAAGAGCTTCCTTCTTCCATCTCTCCTTATTCAAGGAAAATGCGACAACATTAGAACAAACATTATTGAATGTTTTAAGTGTGCCTTACTGTGCCAGGAATGTACAATTTAATCTTTCTTAGCTTCCTTCTAAGTTAAGTCTTATGATTTCCAGTTCTTAGGTGAAAAACCTGAGAGTAGAGATAAAATTAGTGACTTATTAAAAAAATTACTTTGTGATTTTGATGAAAGTTTACAGAAAAATTGGATTTTCATTCATTGTTACTCATTTTCCTCCCACCTCTTCTTTCTCCCTCCCCAGCTCACTTTCTTTTTTAATATTTATTAATTGTTGCAGTTTTCTCCCTCCCAACCCCCTCCCCCAGTACTCTTTGCAATATACCTCTTGTTCTGGACCATTGTCTTACGTGTTGTTATTGTTGTTGTAATGTGCCATCAAGTCGTCTGTGACTCATAGCAACCCTATGTACAACAGCCATACACTCTGCTCTATCCTGTGCCAATCTCACTATATCAGACACACTTAACCCCATTACTCCAGTCACTGAATCAATCCATCTCATTGAGGGTCTTCCTCTCCTACGCTGTCCCTCCACTCTCCCAAGTATGATGTCCCTCTCCAAGGACTGATCCCGCCTTGAAACATGTCCATAGTATTTCAGATGAAGCTTCAGAATCCTTACCTCCAAGGAGCAGCTTGATCTCACCCTCTCTAAGATGTACCTGATTGTTCTCCTAGCTGTATGTGGTATATTCAGCACTCTTCTCCAGCACCACAGCTCAAAGACATCAATTCTCCTTCTAGCATTCCTAGTCATTATCCAGCTTTCTGACACATGACAACTAATTGCAAAGACTATGGCCTGGATCTGGCGTACCTTATTCTCCAGACTGACATCCTTGCTCTTTAGTACATTGGAGAGGTCTCTTAGAACAGACTTGCCCAATGCAATTCGTCTTTTAATTTCCTTTCTGCTGGTACCGAGTGTGTTGACTCCACAGTCAAGCGAACTGAAACCATTCACAATCTTAATCTCTTTACCATCTATCATGATGGCTGCCATTTGGCCCAGTGGTGAGAATCCTTGTTTTCTTGATGTTGAGCATCAATCCATAATAAAGGTTGCAATCTTCAACCTTCTGCAGTAAGCGCTTCAAGTCCTCCTTAGTTTTTGCAAGCAGGGTTGGGTCATCTTGTTGATGCAAATTGTTTATGAGTCTTCCTCCAATCCATAATGCTTAACTTTTTGATAGTAAGAGGTATTTGAGTGGATCTGTAAACCCAGGACCTTCAGATATCTGTTACATGCACTCCTCATATGCCATGCTGTAGATTGTTTCCATTTAAAAATATTGTTGTGTGGGGTTTTTTTTTTTAATTTGAGCAACAATGTCCTTTCCTTCTCCTTTGCCCTTTTACCTTTCACTTACCCTGTCACCTTTTCCATCTTCTTCCATATCTCAGTCACTTCAAGGAGATTCCGTTCTCTTAAACAGATTGCATGGTTTTTCTATTTGCCCCTGTGAGCTACCCTGTAGATTTCTTCTCTGATACCTTTTGCAGATTTTGATTGCTCACAGAGACAAGTTGTTTCTTCCACAGCAGAATTTCAACAACATAAATTGAGAGACGTGACGAGGGATAAGAAATGAACCAGCAAGGTTTAAAGGATTCCTGGGGCTTGGTTGAATCTGAGAGTAGCAGTGATTATAAAGAGTTGAGCCATCATTTGCAAAAGCAGCTGACTGATGGTATCGAAGAAGTGGACATTTCCAAAGCTGGGTCTGGAGAGGAAATGGTCTTGGCTTATAGCCCGTGATTCAAAAACAAAGCTACTTGTGTGACTCTGGTACAAGACTACCAGACGTTTTGCTTGCTTTGGTCCTAAATAGTCTGGCCTTGTGTGTCTAATTTCCCTCCTTTCTTTATTACTCTAAATTTAGAGATTTACAACCTCATCTTACATGTGCAAAACAAGATTGTAGTACCACTGTTCCCTTTCCTTTTAACATTCTGTGATTTTGAAAGTAACTGTTTTGCTTGGTTATTTGTAATATATACCAGGAAAAACTAGACTTTAGATTTTACTTTAAAATTATTAACTTGTTTTAATAAATTGTTAAAATCTGTGAAGTACTTTGGAGGAAAAGTGAAAATACTTAAAAAAAATCTCAATTTTTGCTTTTGAGTTAAAGAGAAAAAGAAAATGCTGTAGTTTTTTTTTTTTAAGTTAAAATGCTTTAAAAATCAATTTTCCTTTTTGTTGAGATTATCCTCGGCCAGCTACAGTAAGAACATACACACAACAATGAACATACAGACATCTAGGGTTTTTGGGGTCTAAGGAATGGTTACATTTTCCCTAATATAAGTGGATTATTTCATGGCATGTCTATATGTTCAGGTCATACTATTTTAGGTGAAGATAAGATATTTTTTAGAAGCAAAGTAGAAATCTTCACATTGAATGACCAGCTCAGTTTTCCTTTAAATCATTATAATATCTCCATCTTCCTTCACTTGCCTGAACAGTCTAGAAATTAGTCTTAAGTTTCCTCAGCAAGCTTCTTTTAAAGGCAGGCACCACTTCCAAAGCGAAATACATCATGTGCATCTCTTTTGAAGCCTAGAGAGTGGTAGGAGTTGTTAGTCATTCTCAATCAGCAATCTTTCTAGTTTACTTAAAATGTTCTCTAATGCTTTTCTTTAATTTTTTTCTTTTTAAAAAAACAATTCGTTTAAACCCTGCTATTACAGAAGAGTTAATAATGATTGAGAACTTGCAGCTCATAAAATTGTGACCAAGAACAAACCAAGTTATTTTTTTTCTTAAAATAGGCTTTGAGAAGCTTGCTTTTACATTTTTGTCTCTTCTATGTTTTGAAAATTGCTGACATTTATCCACTTGTTAGTGAATTCTAAGAGAAAATATCTTACTGTGTTTTCTCTAGATTAATCTTTTGATCTTAATAATTAGTGATTGGACACTTGTGATTATTTAAGTAGCATAAAATGAAGACCCGATCTAAAAAAAAAAAATGTAAATTTTTTTTGTAGCAAAAGCCAGAGCTTTTGTTCACATTAGCCCAGGGCCAATCCAAGTATTTCCTGATGGGAATCAGGAAATACTTAACATTTGAAGCTTTAACGGTTGCTCTTGGGAAGTTTTATCATTGGCTGCTTTATGATAGCAGAGACAAGGAAAGTACAGTAGAACTGCTTCTGGCTTGCTTAGAAAAAGGGGCTTTCTAAATTCGACAGAGGGTTAATACTGAGGGCTGGATCCACTTGGCATATTCAGCACGCCTGCAGAACCCCCTTCTCACTGGCTTCCTGACTAAAGGTATCTTTTCTTAGTGCTCTTTATGAGCCAGCGTTTTCTCCACTGTCTGTGTAGACCTTTAGATTTCAGTGTGCAGTAACTTGAAGAAATTCTCTTCCCCCCAAGTTAGACGAAAGATTTTTTTAATAATAAGAGTTTAATTAGACACGATAATTCATTTCAGTGTTATAAGAGGAAAGATCTATCAGTGGTTGAATGGAGACTCAATATGATTTTTAAATTTACACTAAAAAAATAATAAAAATTGAAGAAGTATCTTATCAACCAGAAAAGATTTTTTAAAAATATCACTGGCTTTCATGGAGTTTGATAATTATAACAATTAATTAATGAGAAACAGCAGCATGGTGTCGAGAAATTTAGTGACTTTTAAAAAAATTATCTCTTTAAGGCAAAAGTTTGTTTGAATGTCTGAATCTGGATCTGGATCCTAGTATCTGAATTAGTTTGAGATTACTGAAGATGTAACACAAGGGTCCTAGCTCAAGGTGGCGCTGTGCTTTTTTGAACATCATGGGACATTTGAAAAAGCCCATTCCTTTTCTTATTTGTTGAATTGATTCTTGTGTACTCCTAGAAAGGAATAATTTCAATAACTTGAAATATTCCTGGTTTAATAATAAAGGTGACAGTTTATGTCTCAAAAATATAATTTTGCTCATATGGTGACTTGATCTCATTCATTGTTTATTTTCCTGATATGGAATTTTATTCCTGATGGAATAAAATAGAAACAGATTTATCTTCAATTTAATGGAATGTTTTTCACTGCTTTATGTTAAGAAATGAAACCTGTGCTTTGAATTCACTGTAAATCCTCTTAAGTACTCTGAATTGTAGACAGACTCCGAGCGCTGGAGTTACTGTGATAACTAGAGCCTGCAAAACTAGAACACTTAACCTCTGATACAAAGTTAGAGCACCTTGAGATGCTTCATAGCATGTTGAGATGTTCCTGAAACCCACAACTGCTCCCTTGTTGGGGTGCACAGTAAGCAGAGAAGCCCCAGCTCTCCACTTCTGAGGGTGCTACACCTCTTGACTTTTCACAGGAATTTATGAAACTTTTCTTCCTCAGAGAACTTCGATGAGAGTTCTAAACTGCTTTGTGCCCTCGGGTAAAAGATCACCGGTGGCGTGGAAGGTTAAGTGTTGGACTGAAAGGGCAACAGTTTGAATCCACTAGATGCTCCATGAAAGATAAAACAGTCAGTTCTCATAAAGGTTTATAGTCTCTGGAACCTGATGAAGGGTCACCGTGAGTCAGAATTGATCAGATTGGAAGTGGGCTAGACTGTGAACTCTGGGTGCTGTACAAGTTGCTTTGTTTGGCTGCTAATAGAAAGATTGGAGGTAGGGGCCCACCCCAAGCTGTCTCAGAAGAGAAGCCTGGCAATCTACCTCCGTACCCCTGCCCTTCAAATCAGCAGTTGAAAACCCTTTGAAGACAAATCTACTGTGTCCTCCATGGAGTCACTGCAGTCGATTCCCTCTACTAGTGTTTTCTGATAGTGCTGTCTCTATTATTTCTAAGGACAGGTGCTTTTCTAGAGGTCACCGGGACGAGCTTCAAAAGACACGCATACACCCTGAATCAGTGTTCTACTTAAGAGCCTACAATATATTCGGGGTGGGGTGGGGCAAGAATCATTGAAAATAGGTGATACGTACAAGAAGATTTAAGTTCATTCAAATATATTTATAATCTGCGTACAGATATAAGAAGTCCTAGTGTCATGTGGGTCACATGTTGGGCTGGTAACTCAAAGGTCAGAAAGTTGAATCCATCAGCTACTCCAGGGGGGAATAATGGTCAATCTCTTCATTTCATTCGTTCATTCGTTTGTGTGTGTGTGTGTGTGTGTGTGTGTGTGTGTGTGTGTATGTATGTATGTTTGTAGCCCCAGAAACCTAAGAATGAGTTGAATCCATAGCACTTGTCGTTGTCGTTAGGTGCCATCAAGTTGAGTACAACTCATAGCGACCATATAGGCAAAGATCTGAGCCCTGCCCTATCCTGTGCCATCCTCATCATCTTTGACATACTTGATAACTTTGCTGCAGTCACTATGTCAATTCATTTCTGTGGGAGTTTTTCTTTCTTTCACTGACTCTCTGTCTTTCCAAGAATGATGCCACTTTCCAAGGAACAGCCTTTCCTAGCAACATGGCCAAACTATGTGAGAGAAAGGTTCTCCATCTTTGTCTTCAAGGAGCACTCTGGCTGCACCTTTTCCAAGACATACCTTTTTTAAAAAATTTTTTTTACTTTATTAATTTTAATGAACATTTACAGAGATTTTGGATTTCCATTCATTCATTGTTGCACTATTTTCTCTACCCCCCCCAATTCATTCCTCTCTTTTTTTTCCCCTTGAAAGTCTGTTTTAATTGTCCCATTGCCACAGTGCTTGTCAAAACCAGTTCTGATTAATCTCCTTTATCAGTGTGTCCTTTGCCATTCCCTATCACTCCTCCCTGAGAGAGATTTCACCCTGATTCATAAGGAAAAGGGGATGGCATATTCTCTTAGCTACTTCCCGCTGAAAAGGGATGCTGTAGGTTTCAGGGTAAAGATCTTCTCTCACTACTCTAAAAGGCCCCTTTGGCAATAGGAAACATGTAGACAATTGTGGAGATTGATTTTAGAATTTAGATGCACTGTTATCAATTGTGCTTAGCCATACATGTTCATATCCTTGAAGATGCATCATGGAACTATTACAGCCTAGAAGACACAAATTTAACTAAAAAGTTAAAAGTACATGAGTAAAAAATTAAAAGCAATAATATTCCAAGTAGAGGTTCTAACAGTGGCACAAATCAAGTTACAGAGGGAAGGTAGTTCTTAAAATAAAAGGTTTATTGACTGGCACTTTGTCTATTATAGTATAAAGGTTAGGAACCACAAGATGTAGAGGCTCAACTATGCCATTTATTTTTCTTAAGTCCTGGACCAAATTCCATCTACCACTGGATTGTTTTACAGCTTGGAAGTCCGCATGCAAGGCAGAGGTGAAGTAAGGAACTGCTTATGGGGTTTTCCATCAATCCAACAACTAAGAAATAGTGAGAAGAGTTGGGACCTCAGAAGGCTTTTAGGACCAAATAATAGGCTATTGTGTCCAGGAGAAAATGAATATACTTACCAGTAATGTTAATGCTCACCCATGGCTCTTCAGGGAGGATCTGAATCGTTGAAGCATCCTTCTTTGTTTGCAGCTGGGAGCTGGGGCCTGTCAGTCCTGTCAGCCATGAGGACCTGATGTGGGCCACCCTTGGCCACGTGTCCTTCAGATCCACACTTACAGCAAGTGAGTGGGAGCTTCCTCCCTTGCCTATCTGTGACTCTCGTCTGTGACACTGTCTACTGAAGTGGCCCAGCTTTCCACAGTGGAAGCAATTCTGACCTCCTTTATTACCTTTAGGTGGCATTGTTTATGAGTAATACTTCTTTTTCCTGACACAGGCCCTAAACTGGCAGCAATAGCTGCCCCAATAATTTTGGCCATTCTCTGGTCTTATCTCTTTCCTCTAGATCCCAGCTGTTAAAAGAGGAAAAAATTTAAACAAATATATAACAAATTATTTTGAACAATATAATTTTTTACATTTAAGGCTAGAAATATTATCAATATGATAACTTCCAATCCAGAGATACATGTTCCAATGCAGTTCCTATTTTCTATAAATGGTTTTGGTAAGAAGAATATTGTAAATGTGGATACAGTTCCACTATTCCTCCTCCATGCCATGATATAGTGTTCGGTGCATGGGATGTTCGTGCACATGCAAAATACATGTCAGTTAACAACT
Source organism: Elephantulus edwardii (assembly GCF_000299155.1). Classification (NCBI taxonomy): domain Eukaryota; kingdom Metazoa; phylum Chordata; class Mammalia; order Macroscelidea; family Macroscelididae; genus Elephantulus; species Elephantulus edwardii. Next base: position 472,794 of record NW_006399773.1, read on the forward strand.
CTCTGAGTAAGAATACCACTATACCATAATATCTTGTGTATGTGCAACTATTGATTAAAGACTAGATTATGCACACACTGCTCCTTATTTATCACTTAAATAAATGATATATGGCTAAATAAAAGAATTTTCTGATTCACTGACAACTCATTTCCCTACTATGGATAATTTATTATCTTTACTTCATCAATTTGTCACTTCTACATGGCTCTAAGTCATGAGGCAGGGGATATATTAATGCTAAACTTTATATTGTATCTTCATGTAATGACTAGCAAAGACAGATCTTATGGTTGGTAGATCAGTTTTGCAGCTACCGTTTCAGCCCAGGCCTTTGGAAATTAGTTGAGTCATAACCAGAGAAGGTATTTGAGACTATGAGAATCTTTGTGTTTCATAACACTAACGCCTTGGCTTATTGGAAAATTAAATTGCTTACATAGTGTGGTGGATTTGCCCTCCCAAAAAGTGTGTTCAAGTCCTAATGTCCTGTGACTGTGATCTTATTTGGAGATAGTCTTTGCAGTTGACTCAAGTTAAGATGAAATCAACGTGGTATCTAAACAAGAGATGAGAAATTTGGGCACAGAGGGAAGATAGTCATGTGAAGAGAAAGGTAAAGTGGTTGAAGTTATGCTGCTGAAAGGCAAGGAGAGTTAAAGATGTTTGCAGCCTCCGGATTAGAAGCAGCAAGCCAGGATTCCCTGCTAGTGCCTTTAGAAAGAGCATGGCCTGACCTAATCCTTATTTTCAAACTCTTTACTACCCAAACACTTTATTCTATGAGGGAACAAAGTTCGGTTATTTTGAAGCCACCCAGTCTGTGCTCTTTTGTTACAGCAGACCTAAATCACTAATACACTAGTTCAGAATTCAAGGTGATAAGTTGTGCTGCTAACAAATGGGGTAATTTCCACTATCAATTTTAGATGTTGAACCTTTACTTATGGTCGCATAGTAGTGCCTGTGGTGCTTTTAAAACCAAGCCACCAATGACATCTTGCCTTCAGAGCTCTTAATATTATGGTAGAGGTCATGTGGAATTTCTGTGTTCAACTTTTTGAGGAAACATCAAACTTCATTCTGGAGTGATTGTACCATTTTATGATCCCAGCAACAGTGAATAAGAGTTCCTATCTCTCCACATTCTTGCCAGCATTTATTACTTGCTGTTGTGCTTAACTTTGCCACTGCTACTGGGGTAAGATGGTATCTCATTGTGGTTTTGACTTGCATCTCTCTTTTTGCCAGTGATTTGGAGCATTTATTCATGTGTCTGTTGGCCATCTGAATGTGTTCCTCTGTGAAAAGTCTTGCCATGTCTTTTGCCAATATTACCCAGCTATTCCACTGCTTGGAGTATATCCCAAGAAAATTAGAACTGAGGCATAAATGGAGATTTGTATACCAATGTTCATAGCAGAGTTATTTGCCATAGGAAGAACATGAAAACACTTCACATGTCTAATCACAGACAAATGGATTTAGAAATTATGGTACATTCATACAATGGAATACTACATAGTATGCAGGAGCAATGATTTTGAAAATCACTACCTAACTTGGGAGGGACTGGAGAACATTATGCTACGTGAGGATGGGTATGGACAGAGGGGGCATGATGGGGAGGTTATCATAGTGTCACACAATCTGATAGGAGGGCTGGGAAAGGAAATGGAAAAGATCTGGTATGAAAAACAATGTATACAAACTTTGTAAGTAAACCAGTATAAAGTAAAATTTTATTAAAAAAATAATCATATTATATTGGTGGAGGGAAAAAAGACAAACATGTAATACATGTATGTGCTTGATACAATGAAGGTAGAATTGATATTTTTTGATGTCCCAAATGACACCAAAGCAAGAGGGGGGAATAAATAATGCCTGGTAATATTGCATCAATTTCTTTTTGTAAAGACCCTTATAGGCAGAATAGAACTATCCCATAGAGTTTCTTTTGCTGTAAATTTTATGCTAATAGACTGCTGGGTTTTTCCCTTAGTGAGCTTCCAGTAGATTTGAACCAGCCATCTTTTAATTGGCACTCTGGTGGCATAGTCTGTAGCGAGTTGCACTGCTAACTCAAAGTTCGAATTCACCAATGGCTGTGTAGGATAGAAATAGTTAGTCTCCTGTTATGTGATTTACAGCCTCCTGAAAATCTGCTGGAAGGTCAGCCATGAATCAGTTCCAATGTAATGGCGATGAATTTGAGATCTTTCAGTTAAGTAGCTGAGTACTTAACCACTTAACAGCATTTGAAACTCCTTCACTTGGTACTAAAGCAGTTTAAATATTTATAGGAAGATTGACAGTCTTTAAGCAAAAATCTATCCTACAGCTACTATTTCTCTTCTGTATTCTGTTATGTGCCATCAGAACCAACTCATAGCTTACCCTCCAGCAGATTTGCAGGGGAGGATATTGTCCATCTGCTGGATTTGAACTGCTTGCCTATGAGTGGACAGTGTGTATCCTTACCATTAGGCCACTAGGGCTCTCCATTTCTGTATTAAAGGTAGCTCTAGTGGCCTCTGGAGAGATACACTTAGAAATGTAGGAGCGCTTGAGATACAGAATGAGGTGAAAAGGGTTTGGTAAAAAATGGGTAAGTTGGGAACAAGACATAATTTTTATCTGTGGGTTTTGCCCTGCCCACTGGAACCGTGTACTTGTTGCGGGGAAGCCTGCCATCCAGTTCATGTCCCGTGGCTTTACCCTTGAGAGGTCACAGTTGACCACATTTACATGGCAAAGAGAAAATAACAGCTGAGGTTGCTGGTCATGACGTAACACAAAACAGCTTACGTCCACCCTGAAATACATGCAGGGTGAGTCATCTGAAACTATTGCTCTGGACTTTGGACTTTCAGAGGAAATATTTTGACTCAAAAGCTGAAATTCTCATGATTTAGATCTGACTGCTTTGGTCACGTGCTGCAGGTAACTAGATGAAGTAGAGGAAATTCTGTTTTCATCATGGGTGTTATGCTAAGAGAGTTGAATATAGAGGCCTCAATATGAAGCAACCTTATAAGACGTTCTTCCCTTCCCCACACCCCCAAAGATAAAAGTCACTAGAATGGGTTTTTTGTATTTGTTCTGGTTTTTTAGGGACTTTCTTTCGATAGCCAGTGTCCTGAAAACCTGGTATATATTCATAATGATTCTAAGCCCTGGGAATATAGCACTGTATAAACATTACCACCTTTCTAGAATTTGCATTCTGGCTTATGTAATAAATGGTCCAGAACATTAAATGTGGTTAAGTGCTATGAAGAACAATGCTTTTTTTTTTAAATTAAATAGGTAAAACTTCCTTGTCCCTGAGTTAAAAATCACTTAATAGAAAACCCTCCTGAGGGTATTTTGAGGCTTTACAGCCTCATAGAAGAAGAGATTGCCCCTCTACAAAGTAGAACTTTGCATTGTAAGGTTTTCTTCATTGTAAACCTTTTGTTTGTTGTGGTCTTTATTTATTTTAAATCCTTTGTATTGTAATTGGCTTTCCATCCCACAGTTTATACATATTTTATTGAGTGCAGTCTCCACAGTGGAGCAAAACTTTGTCCATGTCCTTGTTTCCCATTTCCCTTCTCTTTTCTTTCTTTTCCCTTCCTGCCTGCTGAACTTTTTTTCTGGGAAAACCTGCCCTGCCGTATGGTTAATGGCTCAAATGAGTGTGTTCCTCTTTGGCGTTATTGTTTGCTTTATAGACCCGTATATTTATTAATTCAGTTATGGTTGCAAATACTTGTGGGAGCAGGCTACATTTTTCTCACATGGAACGTCTGATTTGACTTGGACCACCACCCCAATATGCTAACCACAGCACCATGAGAGATGGAGAAGAGACTGAGGTTGTTAACAGTGTTGCTCAGCTCCATAGTCAGTGATCTTGGCACCAGCAGCCAGGAAATCAAAAGATGAATTGCATTAGGTAAATCTTCTGTCAGGGACCTTTCCAGAGTACTAAGAAACAATGATGTCAGTCTAGAGATTAAGGTGTGTCTGATCCAGGCCATGGTCTTTGCAATTACTTGCTATGCATCAGAGAAGCTGGTTAATGGCTAAGGATGACAGAAAAAATGAAAGCCTTGGAGTTGTGGTACTAGAGAAGAGCCTTGAACATACTATGGACTGCCAAGAAAACAAATAGGTCTGTCTTGGACAGGGTGAAACCGAGTGTCTCCTTGGAGGCAAGGATTTTGAAGTTCTGTCTCACATACTTTGGGCATGTGACCAGGAAGGACCAGTTCTTGGAGAAGGACATCATGCTCGGAAGGAGAGAGGGACAGCATAGGAGAAGACTACCCTGGATGAGAAGGATTGATCTAGTAACTAGGGCAGTGGGGGTAGATGTGTCAGAGTCAGTGAGACTGGCTCAGGACAGGGCAGGCTTAAGAGCTTTTGTACATGGTGTCGCTATGAGTCGCAGGTGACTCAGTGGCACATAACAACAACAGCACTACCAGACCGTGGCCCTCTCTTAGTACATTTGAGTCAGTTTGACTCATAGCTGACCTTCTACTAGGTTTCCAAGGTTGTAAAGCCCATGGAGGAGGTTGCCCATCTTTTTCTCCAGAGCTGCTGGTGGATTCCAGTCACTGAAGAAGGTCTGCCATTGGATCAGCACTACAGCACTCTAAGCACTGACTGACCAGAGTCCCTTCTTAACAGGACCACATGAGCACAGATTATTTCTATATATGCGTTGGGTAAGTCAGCTGTCAGAGACTTCTCCAGAGTACTGAAGAACAATGATGTCAGTCTGGAGACTAAGGTGCACCTGATACAGACCATGGTCGTTGCAGTCACTTGCTATGCGTCATAGAGCTGGACAGTGACTAGGGATGATACAAGGAGAATTGATGCCTTTGAGCTGTGGTGCTGGAGAAGAGTATTGAATATACCATGGACTGCTAAGAGAATGAACAGGTTCGTCGTAGGGAGGCTGCTCCTTGGAGGCAAGGATTCTGAAGCTTTCTGACATACTTTGGACATGTTGCAAAGAGGGACCAGTCCTTGGAGGGAGATGTCAAGCATGGGAGGGTGGAGGGACAGCACGTGAGAGGAAGACCCTCGATGAGATTGATTGATTCAGTGATGGGGGCTAGGGAGTAGGTGTGGTCAGAGACAATAAGGTTGGCACAGGATAGAGCAGGGTTTAGGGCTGTTGTACATAGGCTGACTATGAGTCGCAGGCCACTCGACGGCACATCACAGCATCAACAAACAACATATTTAACTGACATGGCTATCTCCCCCTTCCTTCCCTCCAGGTTCCTGATGTCATCAGCAGCATACGGCAGTTGTCTAAGGCAGCCATGAAAGAGGGTGCCAAGCCCACCAAAGATAACGAGGACGCCTTCTACAACTCTCAGAAGTTTGAAGTCCTGTACTGCGGGAAGGTGACCGTCACCTACAAGAAGGCCCCGTGCAGCCTCATTGACGACTGCATCGAGAAGTTCAGCCTGCACGAGCAGCAGCGTCTCAAGATCCAGGGTGAGCAGCGCACGGATCCCGGCGAAGACCCGCTGGCTTTGGAGGCAGAGGTGCCCAGCCCCCCGGGGGACAGCCTGCTGGAGCAGGCCGATGCCGCCCCCAGGGCCCACTCAGGCTTACACACAGTGGCCAGCCAGCCTGTGCTGTCCAGCTCCCGCGTTTGCTTCCCTGAACGCATCTTGGAAGACTCGGATCTGGATGAGCAGCAGGAGTTCCGGGCTCGGTGCAGCAGCGTCACCGGAGTGCAGAGGAAGGTGCCCGAGAATAGCCAGCGTGCCCAGCCTCGCCGCAGGCATGCCAGCGCGCCCAGCCACGTCCAGCCGTCGGACTCCGACAAGAACAGGACCATGCTGTTCCAGGTGTGTGCCCCTGGCAGGGAGGCAGCTGCCCAGCTCCTCCCTAAATAACAGAATATCTCATTTTTTATTCTTTTCTGCCTCAGAAGCAGATAAGGCAGGTTGAGACAGAGAACATAGGGCTAGAGAAAGGGTTGAGGCAGGCATGGGATCGATTGTAAAATATACAGAATTGGGGCAGGGAAAGGAGACAGAAGCGTCATGGCATCTGTGGAAAGGATTGCCTATCTTAGTTTCACTGGCATTTTGCTCTAAGTTGCTAACTTAGCCAAATTGATTTCTTATAATTACAGATAACAAATGTATTAAAATGGGAGAGTGATTAATCATGGACAAGGAAGAGCTTTCTAAGAGAGGAAAAATAAGCCCATAGATATTTTCTGATGAGAAGACTTGTTTTACCTGTTCAGACAAAAGGGGAAGTGAAGGAAACACTGCTGGTCTGATTATTTGCTAGATCAGTTAGTAATTTGGTACAAGCTATGTAATAGGGTGTGAAAGAGCACTCTTAATTGCAAAAAAGTAATTTTTCTAATAGTACACAAGTTTAACTTAAAAGATTTAAGCCCTTGACCTGTAGAGGCTCTTAATGAATCCTCTATGTGTGAGACTTGAAGTATCTTGAATAAATGAACTTCTGTCCTTGTAGCGAGCCCTGCGTCCTTTCTCAGTGAAGCCCTCAGAAGTAAACCCCACAGCTTACCTCAGTGAACTGTGAACAGCTGCTTGCTTTATCTCAGCTGCAAGCATGTGGTCAAAGGATCTTTTATTTGCACACAGATTGACTGATTTTCCCCTCTTAGGTGATATCAGAGTTACTTTTCTGAGTCACAGGCCTCTGCTGTTAATTTTCCCTGAATGATTTTTTATTTTTGAATTTTTTTAACTTACCAACCCCGTTCAACATTTCTATATGTTCATCTCACTTGGCTGATCATTCATAAGAAGGAATGATTTAAGTTAATGAATAGTTGGTCTCTGTCTTATACTGAGGAAAAGACTTTGTTTCTTCTATCTTGTAAGTTAAGACTGAATTAATAGTCATGATTTTTGGTCAAAAAGGGGGAATTCCGTTTTGAAGCCCCTCGTATTTCACATTGAAATATTGATTGGATTGGAAGTTGAACACCTAAGAATAGGTAAAGATCTCTTTGGGATCTATGTCTTTGAATCTATTGTACTTGTTGAAGTGTAAAGTAACATGTTAGTCCCTTGTTAGTATTAGATATTGATTTGAATGCTTTTATTTTTTAGGTTGGACGTTTTGAGATTAACCTTATCAGTCCAGACACTAAATCGGTGGTGCTTGAAAAGAATTTTAAAGATATCTCCTCTTGTTCTCAGGTAATCTTTGAAGTTTATCACAGTGTGTGAATGGCTCAACTAAATCTTGCCTCAGAAATAACAACAGAATAACTGAATGAAAACTTCTGCACATTTTAGGCTTTTTAAAAAGAGTCAAATGTATTTTTTAAAATTATTATTTTGAAGATTCCTGTTCCTTCCAGGTCTCACGATAATTTTTTTTGTCCTCTTTTGATCAGCTCTTTCTTTCTTTTTTTTTAAATTTAAATTTATTAT